>NC_056080.1:19829928-20134796 GCF_016772045.2 Ovis aries | reverse complement strand
ACAACAGATGCTCTTAACGTTTAAGCCACCGTTAGCTGTTTATCTGTCACTTATAACCAGAAGCATTTCCAAATGATACCGTAACTCTTAACCTGTGTGTCTAGTTTATGTACCTGAACTACTTCTTTTCTCCTGATTTGCACCACTTTTGGCCCCAATTCAGGCCCTTGTTTGAAGAGGCAGAGCCTTCCCAGCTCTTGCATATCCCTCTCTCCAAGGTGCTGGAGTAGACTATCCTTAGCCACTGGCCAAGACCCAAGGATGTCTCACTTGCCAGCACTCAGGTGGAGACTCAGGCTAGAGAATCTCACCATGGCATCCCATTCACTGAATCACACCCCTTCTGTGTTGTCCTTCTAGACTCAAGGCTTTATTATTATTTGGAACACTGTCATTTGAACTAGAGGTCACCCAAGGCAAAGTCAGCTCCCTTGGTCCTAGCCTTGCCCAGTTCTGCCTTTTGTAGGCCTCCCTGATAGCCCTTTGGTTAAGGTGACCTCCCAACATGGCTGACAGGTGGGCTCACACTGGCTGCGACTCATACAGCCTGGAAGGTTAAGGCCCAGAAATGGCTCTTCTCAGTGCTGAAAATGTGAGTTCTAGGTGCCTCACTCCTTAGAATTTCTCTTGCTGCTGCTGACGTCATTTTGACCTTGGCCAAGAAACCTGAGCTCAGTCCCTGCACTGCATCTGTTCAGCGTGATATTTTGGAAAAAGAGGCCTGGATTTCAAGATTGAGGAGGTGTTGGCTCTAGTCCGGTCTCTCCCACAAACAAACCAAAGTCAGCTGCTACTGCTCCTTTCTGGGCTTCTATTTCCATGTATAAAATAGAGCGGTGATCCTTTCCCTGACACTGCTATTTACATATTTCAGGAAGTGAATTTTAAACTTGGAGACACAATAAAAATTATAGAGTACACTTTAAAGAATTATTTAGAACATTAATGCATATTTCCATAAGTACTCACAGTGTCTTTCTAAATTTGAGGTTTGGTGAATATAATGAAAATCTCACTGGAGTCCGTCTTAATTTTTTAAAAAGCCTATGAATTTTCCCCCAGGGTTTTCTAACACACCAGAAATAAATTACAGAAAGGAGGGGGTGGGTGAAGCGCTAAACAGTAATTCTTCCCAGCTGCAAAAACCTTGCTTTTCATGTGAATTAAGTCTTTGATCCCTAAAAATCCATTTTGCTCTTGGACAAATTCCAGACACTGCCTTCTTGGGGAAGCACAGTGCCAGGGACAGAATGGCTGTTTGTGGAAAAGTTTCTCCTACGATGGTGCTGATCTAAGAAAGCAGCCTGAGGAATGGGGGCGGGTGGAGGCATGAGCTCTGTGTTCCCACGTTTTGGCATCTGCAAGGTGCCTTATTCCTTTTTCAAAGTACTCTGCTGCTTCTCTCCTCTGTCTTAAACGCAGGCCCTGACTCTTTTCCTTATGAGTAGATTTGTCTTTGTAATTCCGCAAGGCCGTGGCAGTCCTGCTGAATAAACTCTGCTGGAAATGGTAAGGCCTTTAGTGGATAGTCAATTCTATCCTTATGTAAGCTCATCTGTTTTGAATATCTGAGCATTTGCAGGTGCCAGCTACTGTCCTCAGATATACTGAGAGGCAAAGTGGGTGCAGGGCACCAAAAGTTACCCTTTTGGGGTAACTCATGCTGTGCTGGTGATGGAGACTGCCTTTTCTTAAAAATATGGTTTTAAAAATTATGTTTATATATAACATAATATTTGTCATGTTAGCCATTTGTAAGTGTACAATTCAGTGGCATTAATTATGTCCACAATGCTGTGTGCCCATCACCATTAACTATACCCCAAGCTTTTTCATCATCCCCAATATAAACTCTGTACCCATTAAACTACTGCTTCTCATCCCTCCCTCCCTTCGGCCCCTGGTAACCTCTGCTCTGCTTTCTACGGAGTTGCCTATTCTAGATATTTCATGTAAGTGGAATCATCCAATACTGGTCCTTTTGTGTCTGACTTCTTTCACGTAGCATAATATTTTCAAGGTTCCTCCACACTGCAGCATGCGTCAGAACTTCATTTGTTTTTATTTATTTATGGCTGGGCTGGGTTCTCATTGCTGTGCAGGCTTTTCTTTAGTTGTGGCGAGCTGCGGCTACTCTCTAGTTGTGGCGCGTGAGCTTCTCATGGTGGTGGCTTCTCTTGTGGTGCACGGGCTTAGCTGCTCTGTGGCATATGGAATCTTCCAGGACCAGAGATCAAACCCATGTCTCCTGCATTGGCAGGCAGATTCGTTACCACTGAGTCACCAGGGAAGCCCAGAACTTCGTTCCTTCTTATGGCTGAATAATGTTCCATTGTCTGGATAGACCAAATTTCATTTATCCATGCATCTGTTGCTAGACACTTGGGTTGTTCCCACCTTTTGGCTGTTATGGATAGTGCTGCCATGAGTATCTCTGTACAGAGATCTGAGTGTCTGCTTTCAGTTCTTTTGGATATATACCTAGGAGTGGGACTGCTGAGCGACATGGTTTTTACATGTGGATATGGTGTCCGTAGAACCAACACAGGCAGTAAGGGTTGCTAAAACAAGGACCCATAGCTGCATCCCAGAGGGCTATGGCAAGGGTCATAGCCAAGTGCAAGGAGAAGAAAGGGTTGGAAGAGACAGACCCTGTGGTTCTCCTATAAGGTTGTAAGATGCAGTCAGGCCCACAGTGAAGCCAGAAGCAGGAGCCAGGTAAACTGCCTGTTTGCAGAAAGATGGCAGGAGCTCTGGGAAGGTGGAATAGAGCAGACGGATGGGGAGACTGAGGAGCCAGGAGGGTGAGAGGCAGAGGTCACAGGGTAGCCATGTAGTAAAGAGTCAGAAAATCCATGGGAAGCAAGTGGCAGGGAGAGTAAGGGTCAGGGGTCTAACTATTTATCCATGGAGCATTGTGGGCCCTGGAAACCAACAAGCCTTGATCCTGTGGGCATTCCCCCAAGCTAGGAAGCCTCTTCTATCCCTCCTGCTAATGCAGAGAGAAAAACCTGATGGCTCCTGGTTTGTGAGGGATGGTATCTGGATAAGGGCCAATCCTGACCCAAGCCTCCCCGTGGGAAAGGATCTTGAAGCACTTCCCTTTTGGAGGCCAAAGTGAGCAGCTCAAGGCTCAGGATGATCCATCACCCAGACTATGATATGAGTAACTTTTACAGAACACTGCAGCTTTATTATAGGTAGCACCCAAGGGTAAAGATATGTACTAAGCAATGTTGTCTGCTAGGAGGCCGAGAAATGCACATCTTAAATTTTAGGTGATGACTTACTCTTAACTACTTGGCTTAAAAATAACTGCCAAGGCCATTCCAGGCCACTGCGGTCAGTAATTCCATGAGGGCACAGGCCAGGTGGCATCCTAATCCCCTGTCCCATGGGCTGCTGGGAAGGGAGTTCACATTCATCTCCAGGTTTATCCCTTGAGCAGGGGCAACGGTAGGACAGGTCATCTTGTGAAGACAGCCAGAACAGCTGCCTGGGACACATCCTGGGCGGGTAGGGGGACGTGAGCTCTCAGTCCAGAACTGTAGAACCACATTCAGGCCTCCCCAGCGAGGCTACACAAATTGTGGACGGTACAAAATCTGCCGGCTGGAAACCCCAAGCAGTTCTTGGTGTGGCCTTCTAGACCAAATTATTTCTGGGGTCAGAAGATGCAAAGCCCCATCGGGCCTAATCTGGAAGTCTTTGTGGGACTAATTTATACTAAAAATAGCATCCAGATATGATTAGGAAAGTTTCCTCTGCTGCGTCCCTGTGAAAAAGAATAGGACCAGTGCTTCCAGAAAGCAGACAGACACTGCACTGAATTTGCACAATGCAGAACCCAAGCAGAGAGAACCTATGTTATGAGAGGATTTAGTTCCTTTTCTTCCCCTCAAGCACTGTTAAAATAGGCCTCAATAGCAATAGGCTCAGCTGGTCGTTCTGACACTTGGGGAAAGTCCTGTGCTTTCTGACTTCGGATGTGTTTATTTAGGTCAACCCCCTGCTTTGGTGGCTCAGACGAGAAAGAATCTGCCTGTAATGCAGGAAACCTAGGTTTGATCCCTGGGTTGGGAAGATCCCCTGGAGGGGGGCATGGCAACCCAATCCAGTAGTCCTGCCTGGAGAATCCCCATGGACAGAGGAGCCTGGTGGGCTACAGTTCACAGGGTCGCAAAGAATCAGACACAACTGAGCGACAAAGTACGGCACAGAGCCTGCTTTGGTGGGGCCTCATACCCTCCCCACTTGTGTAAATCTGAACCCCTCTAGGCTCAGAGATGCCTTATACGAAACTCTCCCTGGAATCGCTTGCTGCTCCCATAGTCCTCCATCTCCTCTGAAACCCAAAAGTTACTTTCCATATTCTGTTTTATTTGTGTACCTTAAAATCTCCCCTTACTCTATGGTAAACTTCTTGAGGTCACATGTTTTTTCATTTTTCCATTTCCACAGTGTGTCTTGCAGTTAAGATGCATGCAAGAGATATTTATAGAAGTATTTCATGAATAAACTCATGAATACAGAAGGAAATTATATTTAGCACAACTTATTAGAATCCCTATCCATAAAGTTATGCTAGAATATTTTGGGAAAACATTCTTTGGTATCTGACTTAGATGCCCAGTGTTTCAATATATCTATTTTTTTCTTGTCTTTTTCTTAGTAGAAAAAACACCATCTGCTGCACAGTATTACTTAACTAATTAATTAAATGATTAATTCAGTTCTAAAGGCCCCAGCAGCCCCGTCTTCTTCAGACTGGCTAACTCCTATTCTTTCTGTCGTTCATTTTCTACCACCTGTGCCTTAGTTTTCTTGGCAGTGAAATAGGTCTGTCTGTTACCTCACCGGGTTGTTGCTGTGAGGGCAAAATGAAACAGTGACGAGAAATGTTTGGAAAAGTGATCAGTGCCAGGTGACGTGATATTGGACAGGGCTTTTCAAACTAGTCTGTAGAATGACACGTTTGACCATTCGAGAGAGGGCAGTGCTACAGAACAAGCTGTTGGTCATAATGAGCTCTGGGGCAACTGTGCACGATGAGCGCCTGGGGGGGGGGGCATGGGTGGAGAGCAGGACAAAGGACACTTCCTCCATTAATCATGGGAGTGAGAACAGAGCTCTTCTGTGCACCCACTTAATCAAAACAGCACACCTCCCCTCCAAAGCAGCCAATGCCTAAACCATACAAACGAGTTATTTCAAAGTCACAGGAGTTGCCTTACAGATCAAGACAGCCTATTAAAAATGAATAATGTGCATTTCTTCCTGGAAAGAACAAATCAATACCCCTCAGTGGGCCCAGTGCCACCTACCAGCTTCCACACGAGTATGCCTTTATCCAGAAGAAGGGTATGAAAAGGACAGCTTTTCCTTCCCCTCCCTCGGGCTCACGAGTGAAAGCAGCTCACATCTCTCCCTTCAAAGGTGGAGTCTGAAGTAAAAGAAGTTTACCTTCCCCCAAGAGTACATTATAAGTTTCAGCCATAATGGACACTCTGGGGGCAAATATTTCTTCCTAAGTTCCATGGAACCTTTAGGCTCAGATTACTCAGAGAAGTACAGTTGTTCACTTTGTAGATTCAACTGCAACCCCTTTGCAGCTCAAGTCCGTCACACAGATACTTATCTTTAGGCAAACACTTCTGAGTTTCTACTATGCATCAGCATGGTGCTAAATCTATGAATCGACATTTAATTCTCTCATCATATAAACAAGGGAACTGACATCAGAGAGGTTAAGTTGTGTGCCTAAAGCCACACAGCTGGTAAGAGGGAGAGCTGAGTTTTGAACACCTGAGTCTCTGTGGCTCCAGAAACCCTTTTTTAAACCATTAGACTCTTCCATCATTTGCTGTGTGGCAAGCACTATAGTAAGTACTTAGGACCCAGGAATGAATCAGATTTGCTTCTCGCTCCTAAGTATCAGACACTGGCATATTATCTTGCGTAAATAAGTAACTTTATTTATTTGGCTGCACCAGGTCTCAGTTGTGGCATGTGGGATGTTTAGTTGTGGCATGTGAACTCTTAGTTGGGGCAATGTGGGATCTAGTTCCCTGCCTAGGGGTCGAACTTGGGACCTCTGCACTGGATGCAGAGTCCTAGCCACTGGACCACCAGGAAAGTCTCTATCTTACCTAACTTTAGTTTAGACTTTACTGGATACCATAACCCTGTGGGGAGGAAACTGAAGAGCCACAGAGCTGAAGGTCTTGCCCCAAGTAGGCTGAATAAGTGACAGAGCAGAGGTTCAAATGCAGGCAATGTAATCTGGTTTCACAGCCCACGCCTAAGCACTGTGCTGCATTATTCCCTGCGAATATTTGTAAACAGATATTCACCCAAGGTTCCATCACTTCCTTAACTGAGGTGAGTAAACGTAGAGTATAACATAACCATGGCCTGGACTGAAGAGCCAGGGACTCCAGATTTGGAGCTGAAATGCTGCCACCAAGAGAGGTGGCAGAGGTGAGAAGGGCGTTCCATGCCAGAGGCTGCAACAGGCAAGAAGGAGTATCTGTGTCCCTCACACACCGCGCCCAGACAGTGCACAGCAGTCTCCCAGTACCAGTTCGGTTTGTCTTTTTTTTAGGTTTTTTTTTTTTTTTTACTTTTTATTTGAAGTTTTCCCTACATATGGTAAAGTGCTCTAATCTTCCTGATGAGTTTTTACATGGTGCCCAGAGACACCACCCAGAGTAAAATACAGAGCACATCTCAAGCCCTAGAAGACGCCTTCATGCCCTTTCCCAGTCAGTAACCACACTCGTCTTCTGAGATCACCAGTATTCTGACCTCTATCACCTCTATTGGTTGCTTTTGTCAGTTCTCGCCTTTTACACAAACAGAATCATACAATATGTGTGTGTTCCTTTGTGTCCGGCTTCTTTTGCTCAGCAGAATGTCTGTGTTTCCTCTGTGTGGTTGTGTGAAGCAGTCTTCAGTTCTTTCCCTGGTTGTCTCGTTTCCACTGTATGAATACACCTCAATCTACTCATCTACTTTAATGGTCATGGATATTCGAGTTGTTTCTAGGTTTTGAATATTATGAATAAAAGCACCATGAACATTCTTTTACGGGTCTTTTGGTGGACATCTGTTCTCATTTCACTTGAGTATATAACAAAGAATGGAGTTGCCAAATCGAAAGGGGGTGTGTGGGTATGTGTGTATACCTTTTGGCTATACACACACATACATACACATTTAGATTCAGTACCTGTGGCCAAAGGGTTTTCCAAAGTGATTCTGTTAGTTTATACTCCTGTCGGCAGTGAATGAAAGTTCCAGTTACTCTAACCTTCTTACTCACATTCGATACAGTTCAGTCTGACCATTCAAAAAAACTTTATTTTGAAATAATGATTGATTGAAGGAACCACAATCAAGATACAGAAATGTTCCATCACCACAAAGATTTCCCTCATGCTATTCCTTTAAAAGTTCTATCCTAACTAGCCCTAACCTTTCGTTATCACTAATTAGCTCTGTCTCTATACTTCTGTCATATCGAGAGTGTTACATGAATGTAATCATACAGTCTGTGGCCTTTTGAGATTGTGCTTTTCACTCAGTGTGGTGTCCTTGAGATGCATCCAAATTGCTGTGTAATCTCAATAGTTCCTTTTTATTGCTGAGTGGGATTCCATGGTATGGATGTAGCACGGTTTGTTTAATCATTCACTTATAATAGAACATCTTGGTTGATTCCAGTTTTGGACTATTACTAATACAGTTACATAGATTTTTGTGTGGTAATAAGTTTTCATTGTTCTATGATACATGCCCAGGAGTAAGACTGCTGGGTCATAAGGTAAGTATATGTTTAGTTTTTTAAGAAACTGTGAAACTATTTTTCAGGGTGGCTGTACCATTTTACATTCCCACCAAAAATGTAAGAGAGAGATCCAGTTACTCTACATTCTTTTCTTTTAAATTCCTTTTATTTACTTATTAATTTTTTATGCTGGGCTGGGTCTTAGTTGCAGTGGGATCTTTGTTCCAGCATGGGGGACCTACTTCTCTGACCAGGGATGGAACCCGGGCCCCCTGCATTGGGAGCTCAGTGCCCCAGTCAATGGACCACTAGGGAAGAAGTCTCTACTCTACATTCTTGAAAGAAGTTGTCACTTTTTTCTTTGTTTTCTGTTTGTACTGTTTTTTTCTTCTCCTGTCTTCCTACTTGAACATTGTTTAGAATTCCATTTTTATGTATTTGTGTTTTCATGATTAGTTTCTGTTTATTTGATTTATTGTTTCGAAGTCTCTCTCTCTGAATAAATGGTTGCTTGTTACTATATTACATGTACATAACTCGTCACTGTCTACTAGTTTGAGCATCTTACAAGTCTGAGTGAAGGGTACAAATCCAACTTCCTTTTATGTTCCTTTACCCTCTCCCATGGATAATATAATTGTCTTAAATATTTCCTATACATACATTGAGAACTCTTCCCGGTGGTATTATAATTTTTGCTTCAACTGTCAAACATAATTTAGAAAACTCAAGAAGGAAAGTGTTGGACTTATCCATGTTTTGATTCTCTCCATTCTTCTTTCTTCCTCTCTGATGTTCCAAGATTTTCTTCTTTTAGCATTTCCTTTCTGTTTAGAGAATTTCCTTTAGGTGTTATTTTAGCATAGGTCTGCTAGTGACAGATGCCCTTATATTTTCCTTTATCTGAGAATATCTTTGTTACATTTTTTATTCTTAAAGGTTATTTTTACTGGATGTAAAATTCTGGTTGGCGATTCTGTTCTTTTCTTTATTACTTCAGAAATTTTATGCCACATCCTTCCAATCTCCTTAGTTCCTTAAGAGAAATCTGCTGTCATTTGAATTGTTTTCACTTATAGGTAATGTGTCATTTCTCTCTCACTGCTTTCAAGATTTGTCCTTTGTCTTTTCAGGAGTTTGACGACGATTTATCTTTTATCGTTCTTTTTTTTTTCTTGGTCATCCTGGGCAGCATGTGGGATCTTAGGTCCCCAACCAGATATCAAACCCAGGCCCTCAGCAGTGAAAGCAAGGAGTCCTAACTACTAGGCCACCAGGGGATTCCCAATGATGATGTATCTTTGTGTGAAATTGCTTAGGTTTATCCCATTTGGGGTCTGCTCAGCTTCTTGAATCTTTTTGTGTCACTTGCCAAATTTGGAAACATTTTAGCCATTATTTCTTCAAATACTTTTTAGGCCTGATCCTCTTTCTCCTCTCAGTTTGGGACTCTGATGACACAGACATTAGATTATTTGTTACAGTCCCACAGGTCTCTGAGGTTCTGTCCATTTTTTTTTTTTTTTCCAGTCTACTCTGTTGTTGAGATTGGGTAATCTTTATTGTTCTGTCTTCCAGTTCACCAGTTTTCTTGTCCATCCTCTGCATTCTGCAGTTGAGCTCATTCATTTAATTTTTAATTTTGCCTATTGTATTTTCACTTGTAAAATTTCCATTAGATTCTTTATACCTTATATTATTTTGCTGAGACTTTCTGATTTTTCATTTGTTTTGAGTGTGTTCATCATTGCCCACCAAAGCATTTTTATGATGGCTACTTTAAAATCCTTGACAGATAATTATAACATCTGCATCATCCCAGTGATGGTGTCTGTTATTGTCTTTTCTCATTCAAGCTGAGCTTTTCCAGTTCTTGGTGTGACTTGATATTTGGTTGAAACCCGGACATATTTGATATTATGTTATGAGATACTGGATCTTATTTAAGGCTTCTGTTTTAGCTGACCTCTTTTGAGCTCACTCTAGCAGGGAGGAGGGGTGTGTGTACTGCCTTCTTACTGCTAGGCATGGGTAGAAATTCAGGTTCTCCACTGGCCTCCATTGACACCTGGGCAAGGAGGGCTTCTCATTACTGCAGGGTTGAGGTGAGACTTCAGGTTCCTTTCTTATTGGGCCTCTGTGAACTACCCTGGCTTAGAGGAACAGGGGTGCCTCTTTATTGCTCCCCACAAAGCTTCCATTGACAACATGGGTGGGAGGTCTTGTTGCCACTGAATGGTGGCGAAAGTCTGGACTCCCTGCTAGGCCGCCTCTGACATCACTCCAGGGGGAGAGGGGAGGGGTTCCTCCTTCCTTCCAGGTGGAAATGGAAGTCCAGAATTCCCACGTGGTCCCTGCTGACGCCAGCAGGTGGCTGAACCATCTTCAGCCTGGAAGAGACGAAGGTCCCAGCTCCTTACTTGGTCACCCCTGATGACACCCTTTTGGAGAGCTTTCAGTGCCTTGTGACAGCCTAGACAGTGTGCAAATATGGGTTTCCCATACTGTCCTTTGCTGATGAAGATGGTGGTGGTAGCTGCAGTCTTTCTATGGAGTTTACCTGGAGACAAATGGCCATTGTTGAAGTTTTCTGTCTTTCTACGATGTCTCTTTTATGGTCTTTTGGCTAAAGAGGGCAGGTTTTGGGGGGGGGGGGCTTTTTTGGGTCTGTGGCCGTTGGTGTTTCCAGTTTGCCAGATTCTTCAGTATCTGGACTGGGATATTTGAGGCAAAATCAAAAGGCCAAAAAACCAAGAACTCACCACCATGTTTTTCTTCAGTGTCCAAACTCTCTAGCTTTCCTGACTTCTCTCTACCTTTCTGAGTCTTCTTGTGTTTATTTTACATATAATGCTCAGGGGTTTTTCAGCTTTACTTAGGAGGTGGGGTTGTGGGGCTTTGGGGCATTATCTCAAGGACTTCTAGGTAAGGGGAGGCCATAGCAGAGGGGGATGTGGAGTGGGAGCTCCCTCATCTATGATTTAATAGAGATGCCTCGCTTTCATTGATTTTATATATTGGGGTTCTATCCAAGATCTCAGGGACAAAAGTATTCTGTTGCTTAAAAGAATTTAGAAACTACTACTATAAACTACTGAAATGTCCTCAAATCCCAACATTTTGGTTTCCAAACGATGTCTCTCTCACTGTCTTTTACGCCTGAAAGAAGTGCAAGAATCTTTTGTCAAAATCATGTGCTTATGTTTTTAATTTGGCCAACGTGGTAGCCATAACCATATGCCATGGAAGCAAAGCGTCTAGGAAACTTCCAGATATTTGCACACCTAACACAGATGTTCCATTTTGCTTTTTTTTTTTTTTTTCAGCTAACAGGATAGGGAGACGGATTTAGCCTCTGGGGTCTAAATGCCTAGATTTGAGTCTTAACTAATTTCAAACTGCGTTATCTTATGGAAGTGCTAACTTCTCAGAACCTCCATGTCCTCATCTGAAAATAGGGGTAATAAGGTCTAATTCATGCAAGTGCTTATTAAATAGGCCATACGAAAGATACTTAAAGAGCTGGTCTCTGCAATACTATCCAATACAGCAACCATGAGCCATGTGAGCCTACTGAGCATTTGAATTATGACTAGTGCCAGTGAGGAACTGAATTTTATTTGAATTCAAATTTAAAAACTTATAATTGATTCAGTTATTGGTAAACTTTGTAGGATATTTGGAACAATTTGTGTGTGAGTATTCCCACCTCACACAAACTCAAAGGAACACCTTTGAGTATGGACCAGCTGTAAATGTTATGAAATCTAAACACAGGTCAAGTATTTCTGATGAAAACTGAGTGTCTGAATTGTGAGGTGCTCTAAATGCAAAACACACTGGATTTTGAAGAATTATTATGACAAACAGAGTGTAAAATTATAATTCTTTTTAATATTTACTGTATGTTGAAAGTAAAAGTATTTTACTAGATTAAATAAATATATTAAAATTAATTTCACCCAGTTCTTTCTATTTAAGGTGGCTACTAAGAAATTTAAAATTACGTAAGTGGCTTACTTCAAATTTCTAGTGGTCATTTACATATAAAGTAGGTAAATTAACATCATATGCTTTTAACGTTGGTGAGAATGACTCCTTTAGATAGTTTTGTCTACTTAAGCTATTAAAATATATTTTATTAAACCACTGAGCATTTATGGAATATATAGAATTTTTGCCTAAAGGTTAACTGGCATGTTATGAGAGCTGTTCTCATTATTGGTGGGAATGCAAATTGATGTAATCCTTACCAGATATCCTTCATTCATTTATTCAAGAAGTAATTTTTATATGTATGCATATATCCCTTCTCTCTTGGACCTCTACAAACTAACACAACATTGTAAACCAATTATATTCCAATTAAAAATAACAATAACAAAAAAAAAAACTGAAGTAAATTTTGAGCTTCTTCTATGTGCCAGATGCTTTGCTGTGTCTACAGACACAGAGGTAAGCAGATGGGAGATGCCTGCCCTTGTAGAAGTTATGGGCTATAGGGAACATCTGTGTTAGGTGTGCACATATACAGGATTTTACTGAACACTTTGATTCATGGCATATGGTCATAGCTACTGTACTGCCCAAAGTAAAAAGACACATGTTCTTGATAAAAAGATTTTCATAGTTCTTTCAAGTATGAAAGACAGAGAGATATAGATTGGAGGCCAAACTGTTAGAACTATTTGAGAAATCAGTCATTTGAAAAATAATTCTAAGAATGGTCATTTAGTTATACTTGTGGTAGGTTCTACAAAGTAAAAAATGCACCTTTAAAACAATCCTTTAAAAAGTAAACATACCATTTTCATAGAAACTCCCCTGTTAGGAATATACCCTGGAGAAATAAATAAATAGCCATGCCCAAATATATGTACAACAATGTTTCCCAAAATGTTTTTTTTTGGCTGCACCACTTGACTTACCTCAGTGAAGGCACAGACTCCTAACCACTGGAATGCCAGGGAATTCCCATCTGAAGTGTTAAAATAGCACAAATATCTAGAAATAACCAAATGGCTAACCAAATGAGATTGACTACTAAATGAGCCATTTGATGGATACTATGCAGCCAGTAAAGCTCATGTTGAAAAAGGCATTGAATGACTTTAAAATGTGATCACAAAACAATATGTATGTATACTATGATTCTGATTAATACAACATCAAATGCATAGACGTATAGGAGCAAACTTCACCAGCATGCTAATAGTATTTATTTCTCTATTGGGACTATGAGTAATTTTTCTTTCATCTTTGGCAACTTCTACATTCTACAAGAAACATGACTTAATTTACCATTCACAAAAAGATAAATATAAAATTGTTTTAAGCGGGTTGATTGAATCATGCTGTATACATCATTTCATACTTGTGCTTCACTGGGACACAAGACAGGAAATGAAACATGGGAGTGTTAGTCCTATAGGATTTAATAATTAATTTTTTAAAGTTTTGTCTCTTCTACATTTATTACTTATTTGAAACAACATAAAGCAAGAGGAAATTTAAGGTAAATGGAAAAGTAACTTTAGCAACCTGAGTGGAACAGGAAATGATTTTGGATGCGCTTGGATGTGTTATCATGAGCCAGATTTCTCGGCACAATTTACTTTCTCAGGAAATTTACTTTGTAAATTTAGATGCTTCATAAATTCACAATAAAGGCTTTTAATCAAAGCTGGGTTTTGTTCTACTTCAGAGATTAAAGGCCCCCTTCAACAAATTGGAGATGACTTGGGGTTGATAAATAAGCTCCAAAATAAGAAGCAGTCTCTGTTTTTCGCCATCCACCTGGTACCACTTGGCACAACCTGTTTTTCAGGACCAAGATTTAGGTTCACCCCCATTTCACGTGTCCTTGTGCTGCTCCTTCCATTGTCCAAGCAAAAGATTGAACAGCTTGTTTAGAACAGAGATTTCACCACATCACGATCTCCTAATGCAACTGCCTGGAGGACTTTGTCTTAGGCAATGATTCTGCTTCCTTTCCTCAGATAAAAATACTTGTATTTAAGCAGTGAACTGAAAGAGGTTGGTAATGGTGAAAGAGTGCCAGTGGGGGAAAGAGTGCCAAAGGAAACAGGGAAAGGGACTTCCCTGGTGGTCCAGTGGCTAAGTGGAGAAGGCAATGGCACCCCACTCCAGTGCTCTTGCCTGGAAAACCCCATGGGCAGAGGAGCCTAGTAGGCTGCAGTCCATGAGGTAGCTACGAGTTGGACACGACTGAGCGACTTCACTTTTTTCACTTTCATGCATTGGAGGAGGAAATGGCAACCCACTCCAGTGTTCTTGCCTGGAGAATCCCAGGGATGGGGGAGCCTGGTGGGCTGCTGTCTATGGGGTTGCACAGAGTCGGACACGACTCAAGTGACTTAGCCAGTGACTAAGACCCCACATTCCCAATGCAGGGGGCCCAGGTTTGATCCCTGGTCAGGGAACTAAATCCCACGTCCTGCAACTAAGAGTTCAGATGCCAAAACTAAAGATCAAAGATCTCATGTGCTGCAACTAAGACCTGGTGCAGGGACTTTCCTGGTGGTCCAATGGCTAAGATTCAGCACTCCCAATGCTGAGGGCCCGGGGTTTGATCCCTGGTTAGGGAACTAGATCCTGTATGCCACAGCTAAAGAGCCTGCGTTGCAACTAAAATCTAGTGCAGCCAAATAAATAAATATTAAAAAAAAGTCAGGGAGAGAGAACTTACAGTAAGGACCAAACCAAGTCAATGTTCCTATCCAATGATAAACATTGCTAATCGCATGTCACGTGACCCAGGGCAGAGCGATAACTATGGTCCACTGGAGCAGTGGATATGATTTTAAGGACATGTCCAGTGAGTGGGAACAGGGATCAGTGAGGGGAAGTCGTGGGGTACTGGGCAAACAATAACACTAATAATAGCAACTATATTAATTGAATACCTCCATTAGGTATTCAATACCTCCATTAGGTATCCATTACGGGCTTAGGTATTTTAAACAAGTTATTTCATTTGCAAATTTATTCTCAAAACACTTACAAGGTAGGTATTATTTCTCTCTCTTTACTAATGAAGAAAGTGACATTCAGAAAGGTTATTAAATAATATTAATACTACTATTGCTACTGCTACTACTGTGACTGCTGGTTAATTTGACTGAGCCATTTCTAGGTACCAGGCACATGCGCTGTAATTCTATTTCTCACTTAATCCTTGTGTCCCACCTAATGAAGTAGGCAGCAGGGAACACTCCTATAACCTGAGATTCATATCCAGGTGTGTTTGACTTCAAAGTCCACTTCTTTTCATTACACCATACAGTGTTGTTCACCAACTATTTTTAGAATGGTGATCTAATAACACAAATGAAGAATAACCGAAGAACAAAAGTTAGCTTGATTTTCCTTCTGATTCTAAATTTGCGGTGGATTTCTTTGTGGGGGTGGGATTGTTAATATATTATATGTGCCACTAATTTTCATCCTGCTCTTCGAGGACATGAAATTTGGGGGATGTGTCTTTGTTGAAATGTTTATTTCTACTCTATTCATTAAAGTAAGAACCCTTGGCTCATTCAGTGATGACTGTTGGAACTGATCCTCAATCTATTTCCATCCTGAGTCTCCCTGCCAACCCTGTCCTCAACAAACATTGACCTATGTCATTATTTTCCCTAAAAGTTTGTCCAAAGTCAAAGAGGAAATTAATTCCCACTCCAAATCAGGACAATAGAGATCATGATAAACATCATGTGGTCTATTGGATTTGTCTCCAGTGAGGTAATCGGAATCCCCAGAGTTAGCCATATGCTCTCTTTGGCACACTGGTTCTGTTCATTTCTCTTGCAAATCCTGTAGATCAAATGCTTATAAAAATTGTGTTTTTTTCCCCCAAAACTAGACTATCCCAAGGCCAGCCTCAGCATACTTACACATTTAAAAGAAAAACCCAGTGTAATGCCAAAGCCTTCTGGAGTTGTGCAGATCCAGACGATATGACCGATGAGAGGTTAATATCCAACATATACAAACAGCTCATATAGCTCAACATCAAAAAAAAAAAACAACAAAAAACAAAAAACAACTTGATTTAAAAATGGGCAGAAGAGCTGAATAGGCATTTTTTTCAAAGAGGAAATACAGATGGCCAACAGACACATGAAAAGATGCTCAACATTGCTAATCATCAAGGAAATGCAAGTCAAAACCACAAGGAGACCTCACACCTGTCAGAATGGCTATCATCAAAAACAACACAAATAACAAATGCTGACGAGGATGTGGAGAAAAGGGAACCCCAGGTGGCATTAGTGGTAAAGAGCCCGACTGTCAGGGCAGGTGACATAAGCAATGCGGGTTCGATCCCTAGGTCAGGAAGATCCCCTGAAGGAGGGTAGGGCAACCCACTCCAGTACTGTTGCCTGGAGAATCCCATGGACAGAGGAGCCCAGAGGGCTTCAGTCCATAGCGTCATTCAGAGTTGGGCACAACTGAAGCGACTTAGCACACACGCACACCTACACTGTTGGTGGGAATGTAAACTGGTGCAGTTACTGTGGAAAACAGTGTGGTGGTTCCTTAAAAAACTAAAAATAGAACTACCATGCGATCCAGCAATTCCACTCCTGGGTATATATCTGAGAAAAAGCAAAAACAATAACTCGAAAAGATGCATAAACACCAATGCTCATAGCAGCATTATTTACAATTGCCAAAATATGAAGGCAACCTAAGTATCCATCAACAGATGAATGCATAAGAAGATGTGATATGGTACATGATATATATGTTGCATACATATATGATATATATATGTGTACATATATATATATATATCATATACACACACAGTTAAATACTACTCAGCCATAAACATGAATGAAATTTTGCCATTTGCAACAATATGAATGGACTTGGGGTATTATGCCAAAGGAAATAAGTCAGACAGAGAAAGACAAATACTGATGATATCACTTATACGTGGAATCTAAAAATACAACAGACTAGTTAATATAACAAAAAAGAAACAGGCCCACAGATACAGAGAACAAACTAGTGGTTACCAGTGTGGAGGGGGGACGGGCAAAATAGGGGTAAGGGAGTGGGGGCTACAAACTTCTGGATATAAGAAAGGCTCAAGGATGTATTTCATCTTCTCATCCAGTTTTTGGATTAATATTTTGGTTTACTTTTCAAATTTTTAATTAATTTGGCTTTCTGAAAATTCTATAACTAAAACATAGAGAGTTTTCTTCCAGGCTTCTCCACTTGGAAAACTCCTACTCATCTTTCAGGACCCAATTAAAAAAAAATCATTTATCTCTTTGGAGTTTCATCTTAATCTCTTAAACAGATGGATGATAAGCTCCTCAGTCCCTCTACTGCTTTCAGTTCCTGCCTCTATTGTACCACCAGTCTGGTTAGCCTTATCTGTCTTCCTCACTATGAGGCCCTCAGGGATCAGAACACATCTTGTTTATTATTGCAGCCCCAGGTCTAGTTCACTGCCCATTAGAGAGAACATCTTAGTAAAATATTTGTTAAACAAATAGATTGAAATTTAGAACATTTGAGCAGTAAAGGATGGAATAAAAATGCTTTTGCTGGAGGAAGAGAGACCTTATGGAGTGGGAAGAAAGAATTTGATGTATAAAATGGTCTTCAAGGATTGGGACTCATTTGACTGGAGTTTCACTTGAGGATTAAAATGCGTTTACACAAAAATCAGTGAAATCAACTAACCCAAGTTTGGTAAAATTTACATTTATGTTGTTTAGTCACTAAGTCGTGTCTGACTCTTTTGTAACCCCATGGACTGTAGCCCGCCAGGCTCCTCTGTCCACAGAATTTCCCAGGCAAGAATACTGGAGTGGGTTGCCATTTCCTCCTTCAGGGGATCTTACCAACCCAGGGATTGAACCCACGTCTCCTGCATTGCAGATGGATTTTTTTTTACCACCCCAGAGTTTATATTACCTGTTTGGAATCTACTGTGCTTATTTCCTGTATGATAAAATGGAAATTTTAAGCTGTTTCATCTAAGGGAGATACATAAAAACATTAAGAATGGAGAAAATATGAATATTCATGGGGGATTATCACTATATTAATAGAAAAATGAGTCAGGCCTAAATTTTGTTCAATCTAGGTCATAACTGCCCGCTGACATAAAATATCAGCTCTAAAGACAACTTCCATTAAAATTTTTATGAAAGCACATTATCCATCAAAATATTTTAATTAAAAGTCCTCAGAAAACACTTAGAGCAAATTCAGTTTTTTCCTCCTTCTTTTTTCTAGTGGGGTGGTCAGGAAGAAAGTAGGTCAGAAACAACTTGGGAGATGAAGGCCGACACATCTCACACCAGCCTCAGAAGTGCCAACTGCAATTAACATCTTGTAAACCACATAGCTCACACTGTGTTGGGCAAGTGATTTTCTACTGCTGAGCTTTCATATTACAAATTTGTGGGGAGTTTGGGTGTAAATGTTCCCTAAAATGCTTTGTTTTTACTTTTCAAGGAGATTCTGGGCATCTGTCTAGTGTTTGACCCTGTTCCCAAGAAGATAGATGATCTTGTGAGATAGATGATCTTGGACCTGGAAAGAAGCAGGGGCCACTGGGGCTTCCTGGGCACCAAGTCACGGCATTCAACTTCAAGGAATGTGGCACAAACGTGTCATTTCTGTTGTGTGTGTACGTGTTTGTATGAGTTATTTAACAGCTTGTAAGAATGGCAAACTTAAAACTCAACATTCAGAAAATTAAGATCATGGTGTCCGGTCTCACCACTTCATGGCAAATAGATGGGGAAATAATGGAAGCAGTGAGATACTTTATTTTCTTGGGCTCCAAAATCGATGCAGATGGTGACTGCAGCCATGAAATTAAAAGACGCTTGCTCCTTGGAAGAAAAGTTATGACCAACCTAGACAGTATATTAAAAAGCAGAGACATTACTTTGCCAACAAAGGTCTGTCTAGTCAAAGCTATATTTTTCCAGTAGTCATGTATGGATTGAGAGTTGGACTATAAAGAAAGTTGAGCGCTGAAGAACTGATGCTTTGAACTGTGGTGTTGGAGAAGACTCTTGAGAGTCCCTTGGACTGCAAGGAGATCCAACCAGTCCATCCTAGAGGAAATCAGTCCTGAATATTCATTGGAAGGACTGATGCTGAAGCTGAAACTCCATACTCTGGCCACCTGATGCAAAGAACTGACTCCTGAAAAAGACCCTGGTGCTGGGAAAGACTGAAGGTGGGAGAAGGGGATGACAGAGGATTAGATGGTTGGATGGCATGACCGACTTGATGGACATGAGTTTGAGCAAGCTCTGGGAGATGTTAATGGACAGGGAAGCCTGGCGTGCTGCAGTCCATGAGGTTGCAAAGAGTCGGACATGACTGAATGACTGAACTGAACTGAAGAATGGCATGATACCTATGTTCTAAACTCTATCTTCACCAGGGCTTCTTAACCTGGAGTTCATTCAGGGGGCTTAAGGACTTATATTTTTCTTTTCACTATCCTCTAACTGAAATTTAGCATCTATTTCAATTATGAATATAGGCAGTGAACTACAGTGATATGAGGCATTGATCTGTAACTTTATCACCAATGGAACAGATATTTTCCAGGACATTATCATGTTGCCATATCATTTACGCTCATCACTTGGGAATTATGAGAGTTAACAGAACTACTTCTAGACTTCAGTTTTTAATGCACTAATAAACAAACACAAATATTATTGTACCACAGATTGATTTTAAATATTTTTATACCTGTATTTCAATATAATTGGTTAGATTTATAGTACTATGTATTTTATTTTTTGCATTAAAAACCTTCTGAGAAGGGACCCAATGGCTTTACTAGATGCAAAGGGATCCATGGCACAAATATCAGAATCTTTGGTCTATAGAAGGACTCAGCTTCCTCAAATAAAATTCTGTAGATGCAGCTGTGGTAGACACCAGTGTGTTTGAAACTCTGTAAAGTCACTGAGCCCCATCTTCAAACAATAGCTCAAGAAGAAGGCCAATACACACAACAGATCAAAGCATGGCTTCCCTGTTTGAAAGATCCTTAGCCCAAAGCCCCATCTTTGTGGCCTGTCATTTTGAAGACGACCCTGGGCAATGTTAGAAACTGGAAGCCCATGATAGACTGTGCTGGTAGCCTCAGATGGAGTCAGAAAGAGCAACAGAGAAGTTGGAGGGAAAAAAAATAACAGAGGTGGAGGCAGGCCACTGTAGAAAGCAGACTAACAAAATATAGAGGGAAAGACGGAGTCAGATTATCATGCCAGTGGCTAGAAGGGTATCTTTGGTATATGGGAGACAGCTAGCCCTCCTTCCAGTTTTGGTATTAGTTGTACAAGTCCAATACTTTTAGCATGAGAAACCTGTTTGCTTGCTAGAGTCAAAGGAAAATGCGTGAAAGTGTGGTCGTGCTGCATGAGAGCAGACCAAAAAAAAGGGGGGGGGCATTCTCTCAGACCCACAGCAGAGGTTTGGGGGAGGATTCTTGGGGGAAACGATCACTGAAAAGATGCTCGTTGTAGGACAACCTCTCCAAGCCTAGCGGGTGCTGTTGGTGTCCCTCATAGATCTCCTTTGTTGGTCGGTGCCCTAGTCTTCCAGCTGCAGTGAGTGTTGGGGACCCCATCTCCAAAGAGTTGCTCTTGGCCCAACAGTAGCTTCTCCCGCCCCCAACCTCCTAGGAAAAAAAAAATAAGGGTGACAATGCTGACGCCTTATTGGCATGGTGCCCAGAGCTTTCCATGGCATCAGGCTAAAGCTGGTCTCCATTTGAGACCACACTGAACCCTTCCTGTCCTGCTTCTCTCATGTCCCTTCTCCCCAGAGCGCTCTCACCAAAACCACATGAACAAGAATCCCTGCCTCAGGTTCTGCGTCCGGGGAACCCACACTAGGACTCCTCACCTCTCTCTCTCCCTCCCTCCGTCTCTCTCTCAACTCCTGACGTTGGTTTTATTGAAGATAGGAGCACAAAACAAGAGGCATTATGACACAGACCCTGGGTTTCACTGGCTTCACAATTTTGCCCTGGACTTTGGGACAGGGGTTCATCTTTTTGTACAATCAGTACTTTAGCCTAAAAGCTTGTCAGTTGCCTTGAAAAGGAAGTCTTTCCTACGCATGTCACAGACTTCCTCAGTATCTGATCTTATCAATGTGAAGTCCATACAGAATCTTCCTTATGAGCTCTCCATCTTTTAAAAGCAAGTAACTCCTACCTCTCAACGGTTGTAACTATTTTAAAAGATGATGGATCTGTTAGAAAAGATGATCATCAAATGTTTCTAAGAGCATTAAAAATCAACTTCCCCAACTCTTGAATGCCCAGCGTCTTTAAGTGACTATGGTTTGTTTTGGTCCCACTTCTAGTATGCAGAAGAAAATGTGCCAGGATGTTGAGAGGCTGTATCAGAGCGGGCTTAGTGTGGAGACTGGAGTCAGGCTGCTTAAGCAGCACTCTTGCTCCACCAATGACTAGCTCTGTGACCCTGAGCTATTAACTTAGTTTCTTGGTGTCTCAGTTTCTACATTTATAAAACGGGGGAAATACTAGTACTACTTATTAGATTGCACAGTGGAATAAGTGATGTCACTAAAACACTGCACACGCGCAATACAGAAGACATTAGTTATGTTTTAGTCATATTATGTGTACATTCTTTCCCACTTGACTCACGGCTTATGGATTAAATCATAGTCAAAGTTGCCATATCCTTTTATCTCACAAAGTTGACTATTTTACTTTCGTTAGGTTTCTTTTATTACCTTAAACTTATGTTTTAAGTAAGAATGTGAATAATTCACATTTGAGATTTTTTTTGATTTAGTGGAACAAATCTCAAGTACAAAGATGTGATGGGTTCTTGTACATTAAGCATTCATCAAGAGAAAAACAATGAAACAAATTGAGATCATATATTAGAGGCAATTGTGCATATCCTGATTTAGAAAAACATTCGATAAGTATTATGGTTATTTGTATTTTGAAACTAACATCTTTTTATAGATAGTGTGCATTTTAATTCAATGAGGAGTAAAGAAAGAACATATGTATCATATTATACTTACCAGAGAACTTTAATTTGGAAACCAGAAGTGAAAAATTGATAAAGCTGGGAAATAGCTGCTTTAGTAGAGGAGTGAAAACGTGAACTGAATGTTATCATATAGAGGGACAATAGTCTATGTAGAGCTGACTAGAGTTTCCTTCAGAGTGGTCCACAGAAGGAATGGGCCTAGGGAGAGGCCCTGTGACCCACAGTGGTACTGTTACAGGTGTGTAGATGCTGACTGAGAATTTGATATGGATGCCACTGTAGTAGTTTCCTAGGGCTGCCATAACAAAGCACCACAGATTGGATGGATTAGGCACCAGGGACAAGTTTCACGGGAGACAATTTTTCCATAGACTGGGATGAGGGGGATGGTTTGGGGATGATTCAAATGCATTACATTGACTGTGCACTTTTATCAGTTTCACCTCAGCTCATCAAGCATCAGATTCCAGAGGTTGGGGACCCCTGGCTTAAACAGAAATTTATTATCTCATAGTTCTAGAGGCTATAAGTGTCCAGATCATGGTCTGGGCCGAGTTGATTCTGGGGGAGAATCTGTTCCATGCCTCTCCTCTAGCTTCTATGGTTTGCTGGCAAAATGTGGCTTGTAGACACATTCCCAGGATGCATCTTCACATGACCTTCATATTCACATGGCATTTTCCCTGTATGCATGTCTGTGCCCACCTCTCCCCTTTGTATAAGAACACCAGTCATATCGGGTTAGAGGCCCACCCAACTCCATTATGACCTCATTTCTTCACTGATTACTTCTACAACTACCCTATGTCCAAATGAGGTCACATTCTGAAGTGCTGGGGGTTAGTACTTCAACATACTTTGGGGAATGTAATTCCCCCAACAAATTTTGGGGGACACACAGTAAATCCATAACATCTACTAATGGGAAAACTGCCAACTGTGGCTTGAAAGCCTGGCTATGCCCAAAAGTAGATGGCTAGTGGGTAAATACATCTCTTCAGATTAAATGTGAACATAAAATATATTCAGAATCACCAAGAATCTTTTGACAACTTTTCTCTAATCAAACAGGATTCTTCCTTTTTTTGGTCTACTTTCCAGAACCTTCTCCTGTTAATGTATGTTTCACTCTAAGGCCTTTCTTGGCCTAGGCTGCTTCTACATTTCTATTTTGGGACAATATCAGCCTTCAACAACAGGTGACCTAACACTTTCAAAATGACTCAGTGAATGGTGACTAGAAGAAACTATTAGAAGAGAGATTAGGGACTGGGGGAGTGATGTGTCCAACTGGCAATAACGAGGACTGAATATTAAGTATGACTATCTTTTAGGTTTTCAAAACTAATGTTTGCATAAGTTCTTATTTCTTCAGAGCCTCAGAAGTGATTTCCTAAGGTTTAGTTCAAATAAACCAAAGGCTTTTTTTCTTCTTAAAACCTTATTCAAATGTTAAAAGGTAGCAAACCCAGGGACTTTCCTGGTGGTCCAGTGGTTAGGATACTGCGTTTCCCCTGCAGGGGGCATGGGTTGGATTCCCAGCTAGGGAACTAAGATCCTGCATGCCGCTCATCATGGCCAATGCCAAAACCAAACGAAAAAAAAGATAGTAAATCTGTTGGTTTTAGATGGAGTGATGATTTTTAGAGTATATACGAAATAATACTTGGCAGGGAAGAAGCAAGTTCATGCTGCCATCTTGGTTAGGTCACACGGCTGCGGCTGCAGGCTTTTGAGGATCACAAATGCCTATGTGGGATTAAACCAAGCCAATTAAAATCTTAGTTTCTCCAAGGGTTTTTTACTGCTGGATATTTATTATATTCAAAGATTAAATGATAGCTGAAACCAACCTTGGGTCTAATGCAGCTGTCCCAGAGTTATATTTCAGTGTTTGTGTGGGCTACATTCATAATACATTTTGTAAGAGCTTAATATAAATTCTTGGAACTCAGATAATACCTCTATGTCTATTAAAAGAAGTTAGAACTTTGGGATTTAAGATGAGGTTGCTTGGCAATAATAAAACAGAATAAAGCAAGTCACCTTAACATAAAGCAATGATTTCTTCTACAAAGCAGACTGTCACAACTGAAGGAAAAAAAGCTTTCCTTTTTTAAAAGACTAGAAAGGCACAAGTTACCAAACTGAAGAATATACTTTTTCAGTAATAAAAGCAAATTTTAAAAAATAATTCAATAAAATACAAAATAGTAAAAATTATAATTTGTGTTAATCACATTATATAATATACATTATATTTATATAGTAATATAATTAACAGTTGAGAATATACCATCATGCTTTTCACATGATTTTAAAGTATTTTTTGAATGAGGGTGGTTATTTTTATACATGAAAATAGTTATTCTCCACAGGGAAAAGATGACTCAGGAGAACTGAGTGACCCAGGGAACACCTGAATAACATTATATATCAGAAGATGGCACACTTTTGCTGTAAAGGACAGATAGCAAATTTGAACTGTGTCATTTCTATGAAAACAAACTACTCCACTCTGCCTTTGTAGGGGAAAAGCAGCCATGGACGATATGCAATGAACAGGTGTGGCTGTAGTCCAATAAAACTTTATTTATAAACATAGGCAGCAGGGCATAGTTTGCTAATTCCTGCTATATATCAATCACTGGGGAGAACACTTTCATCAAGTAATAAATAGTAAAAATCATATCATAGAATTCAGTGCTTTCTACTCTTTCAAATAATTCTATATACATTTTTTCATTTGGATCACACCAGATTTCAACTCTAATCCCAGCCCTGATGAGGAAAGCGCTCATTGCATGAGAGTATCAGCTGTGAGCCCCTTGAGGACATGTTTCATATCTCATTCTTTGGTGCCTGGTAATGTACGTTGAATCAACTTAGTGCATTTTCTGTCACCTCAATGCATATACTGTGTTTGTCTGCCTACTTCATTTTTCCTGTCTCAATGATGCCCTTTACCTTTCCAAACAGCTGTTTCTTTGACCCTTTTACACTTTTGTAATCTTCCATATTTAAGCTGGAACATATTTATACATGTTCCTGAGGACGTTTCGGTTAACCTAAAGCATTAGGGTGGAGCCAAAGGCTTTTCCTCCTCATATCTAACCTGCCTGTGCAGATGAACCTAACCAAGCATCCATCACTACACACACAGAAAAAGGAAATAACGACTATTCATTTGGGCACAGTAGACAGAGAAGGAAAAGACAGAGTCCCTTATTCTCCTATTCCCTTGACCTTGAAAGCAAGGCAGGACACTTTTTTGTTCTGACCACACCTCTGAGTTGCAAGAGGTGGGCAAGATGAGATGTTAGTGATCATTTTGGGATCAAGTTGTGACTGCTGCGAGCTCCCAGTTCAAGTCATTTATTTCTGAGCAGGACATATTTGAGCTTGCCAAACTGGATCTCAAAAGCATGATCTAAAAGAGAAGATATGTACTGCAGCAATTTCCCTAGGTACCTCTCTAGGCTTTTCTATTTTTTGCCTTTGTAGTAAATTGAAAAACATGGCGTGCTATATTGCACTGTCTCCAATTAAAAGGTAGTTTTAGGGGTTAGAATTTTCCTCTGAGTGCACACTGTTTTCACTGTGGTTAATTTATAATGGGGTCATAATTGTAATTTTGATTATTTTCTTTGGCCCTTGAGTTATTCAGAAGAGTATTTTATTTTATTTTTATTTTTTTGGCTGTACCACGCAGCTTTCAGGATCTTAGATCCCCAGTCAGGGATTGAACCTGCACCCTATGCAGTGAAGGCACAGAGTCCTAACAGTTGGACTGCCAGGGAATTCCTTAGAAGAGTATTTTACTATTAATTTTCCTAATAGTTCTATTTATTTCTTTGTATTGTTAATTTCTAGCTTTTCAGCATTCAGGTCAGAGATAGATTGTAGAATATGTAATTTCTAAATTTGGAGATTTAAGGTTTTCTTCGGAGAAGGCAATGGCAGCCCACTCCAGTACTCTTGCCTGGAAAATTCCATGGACAGAGGAGCCTGGTAGGCTGTAGTCCATGTGGTCGCTAGGAGTCGGACACGACTGAGCGACATCACTTTCACTTTTCACTTTCATGCATTGGAGAAGGAAATGGCAACCCACTCCAGTGTTCTTGCCTGGAGAATCCTAGGGACAGGGGAGCCTGGTGGGCTGCTGTCTCTGGGGTGGCACAGAGTTGGACATGACTGAAGCTACTTAGCAGCAAGGTTTTCTTTGTCTCACAGGGCCTTAAGCACTTCTGTAAATATTTTGTGACAGTAAAAAATGGATGCTGAATTAAAAATTTATGTGTGTGTGTATATATATATATATACATATGATATGTTATACATATATATCATGTATTATATATTATACATATATATCATGTATTACATATTATACATATATAAACACATATGTATGTACATCTATATATTCAATCAAGTTTAAATACTGTAATATTACAACCTTTTATATCCATTTTAAACTAGGTGGTTTTCCAAATTCCAAAGAGGTGTTTTGTCAAAGCTTTTTTGTGTGTATCTATAATACTTTCGGCTCTCTATATTTTGACAAAAAGTTGTCAGTACCTACAGATTCATGATTGATATACTTTGGTGGCTTGTATTTGTATTAAAACATACTCCTCAAAAAAAATACTCCTCATTTCTTAGAAATACTTTAAAAATTCTTATATATAATAAATGAATGAGAGGAAATAAAAACTGAAGAGACATATTAGGAACTTATTAACAATAAAACTAATATATATTCAGATGAAAATTTATCCTGGTCTCACTTAACATTTATGATCAAAAACCTTAATTTGACCTCAAGAGCTGCCTCCCAGTCCAACTACATTTCCAAGAAATGCCCTCTCCCTGTCTGAGAGGGCTATTTTAAACCTTCTCAAAACTCCGAAATTTCTTTCTTACATTTTATTGTCAGCTGCCAGTCATGCTTCTTATTTCACTGAAAAATTATTCTCAATCAGAAGAGCACATCCTTACCCTCCCCATGGCAAGGGGCCCATCCTGCTCACCTCTGCGTCCACAGGCTTCTGCTCTGGTCACACCCGTCAGCTGCCCCTGCTCCCACGCTGTCTCTGTAAATCGGATCCCCACCACTCACGGCTGCTCTGGCTTAGTGCCCTGGTGACAAGTGTCCCCTCTCTTTCCTGCCTCATCAATGTTTCCCCCTCTGTGGGGTCATTCCAGTCTCAGCCCTGAAATATGTTGGATTATCTTTCATCTTAAAATGAGAGTCCTTCCTGTGACCACTTCCAGCCACTGGCTTCATTTTTCTGCTGCCTGAAAAGTTAGCTACCCTGTCCATCTTGCCTTCCTCATCCCCCATGCTGTCTCTGAGCCGAGTTCAAGCAAGAGTTTGCTGTCACCTGCTCTGCTCTCAAAATTACCACGTTGCCAAATTGGTTAACTCTTGGTTTCTCAGCACTGTTTTGACCTGGTTGATCCCTCCTGCCTTCGGGAAACACTTCTTTCATTTGGGTTCTTGGACCTGTTTATCTCCCTCTTTTAAAAAAAGTTGTGGTAAAACACACAGAACAAAATTGACCTTCTTGACCATTTATAGAGGTACAGTTCAGTGGCATTAAGTCCATTCACATTGTTGAGCTACCATCACCACCATCTGTCCACAGAACTCTTTTCATCTTGCAAAAGGGAAACTCTGTGAAACACTATGAAATACTAGCTGTCCCTGCCCAGCTCCATCCTGAGTTTCTCCTTGACTTCTAAATGTTGTGTTCCAGAGCTCAGCCTTTTGACCTCATCTCTGCTCTAGTTACACTCCCTCTCCAGGAGGCCTCATCTGAACCCTGGTTTTAAATACTATCTCCACAATGTTGTTTAGTCGCTCAGTCGTGTCCGATTCTTTTGTGACCCTGTGGATGTAGCCCACCAGGCTCCTCTGTCCATGGGATATCCCAGGCAAGAATATTGGAGTGGGTTGCCATTTTCTTCTCCAGGGGATCTTCCCGACCCAGGGATCGAACCCACATCTCGTGCATTGGTGGGCAGATTCTTTATTACTGAGCCATCGTTTTCACAATGGTGACACCCCAAATTGGGATCACAGCTGGGACTTCTTCAATAAGTAGTGCTGGGAAAACTGGACAGCCACATGTAAGAAAATGAAATTAGAATACTCTCTAACACCATACACAAAAATAAATTCAAAATGGATTAAAGACCTAAATGTAAAGCCAGATACTACAAAACTCTTGGAGGGAAACAGGCAGATCATCCTTTGACATAAATTGCAGCAATATCTTTTTGGATCCAACTCCTAGAACAGTGAAAATAAAACCAAAAATAAACAAATGGGACCTAATCAAACATATAAGCTTCCGCACAGCAAAGGAAATCATGAACCAAAGGAAAGGACAACCTATAGAATGGGAGAAAATATTTGCAAATAAAGCAACTGACAAGGGATTAATCTCCAAAATAAACAATAGTTCATACAGCTCAATATCAAAAAACAAACAATTCAATTGAAAAATGGGCAGAAGACCTAAATAGACATTTCTCCAAAGAAGAAATACAGATAGCCAATAGGCACACAAAAAGATGCTCAACATCACTAATTATTAAAGAAATGCAAATCAAAACTACTTTGAGGCACCACCTCATACTAGTCAGAATAGCCATCATTAAAAAGTCTACAAATAACAAATGCTGGAGAGGGTATGGAGAAAACGAAACCCTCTTGCATTGACGGTGGGAATGTAAGTTGGTGTAGCCACTGTGGAAAACAGCTTGGAGTTTCCTCAGAAAACTAAAAATAGAATTACCATATGATTTAGCAATCCCATTCCTGGGCAAATATCCAAACAAAACTATTATTTAAAAATATACACGCACCTCTATGTTCATAGCAGTGCTATTCACAATAGCCAAGACATGGAAACATCCTAAATGCCTGCCAACAGATGAATGGATAAAGATGTGGTACATACATACAATGGAATGCTACTCAGTCATTAAAAAGAACAAAATATAAGATAATTAAAAATAAAAAATACAAAAAGAATGAAATAATGCCATTTGTAGCAACATGGATGGGTCCAGAGATTATCAAACTACATGAAGTAAGCCATACAGAAATACAAATACCATATGATATCACTCATATGTGGAATATAAAATATGACACAAATGTACCTATCTATGAAACAGAGACAATCATGGCATTGAGAAGAGACTGGCGGTGGCAAGAGGAAGGGGTTTTGGGGAGGGATGGAGTGGGAGATTGGGGTTAGCAGATGTAAGCTTTTATATAGAGTGGATAAACAACAGGTCCTACTGTATAACACAGAGAACTATACTCAATATTCTATGATAAACCATAATAGAAAAGAATACTTTAAAAAAGAATGTGTATGTGTGTGTGTATATATGTGTGTGTGTGTGTGTGTATGTGTGTGTGTGTGTATAATTGAACCACTTTGCTGTACAGCAGTAATTAACATAACACTGTAAATCAGCTATATTTGAATTAAAGAAAAAGAATGATTTGGCCTCAAATGTCAGTAGTGCCAGGTTGAGAAACCCTGATATTGATGCAACTCAGAAGTGTGTGTATGTGTGTTAATGTTCTAGGGGCAGCCCAGTGGGTAAATACCAGGCTCCCTGTCCTCTGGTTAGATAACTCTGAGGTGTGTTCTATATAGTTTCTTGTAGGGTCCCCAGAAGGATTCAACCTCAGTTGCCCACAAAGGCAAATTGACCACTATGGCATCCTTCATTGGCTTTTACAAGAGTCTTTCCATCTCATTCTCCCCACTCCCTTGTCCCTGTTCCTAAGGATTGCTTCTTAGGTTTCTCTACCTTGAGTGCATCCACCCCCTTTGTAATAACTTTGTATTTAATATCAGTCTCCTTCACAGGCTGTGAACTCTGTATGCATGGGGTCTATGCATGTTTCATGTATTTTCATGGCTTAGTGCAGTTTGAGGTGCGTGGTAGATGCTCAAAAATATTTGCTGTTAGGCTGAAGGAATACATGAGTGAATTTAGGCTTTCTTCCTTTGGACTAGGAGCCTCTTTCATATGTTATTTTCTCCTTACTTTGAATGACTTAATGAGACAGCTGTGAAAACCTCCAGGAAGGGTGGGAGGTCAGGCTGTGGGTGACTTGATGGCAATATTTCTAAGGTTAATATGGAGCTATTTTGTCTGATTCTTCAGACCTGGGATTAGGATCTTAAACAGTATGAGAATATTCTCAATAGTTTTAATAAATCAAAGACTCATGGTCTACAAAGTAATAAAGAGGATTATCTCAGGACTTGCAGAAAATAAGTTGGAAATGATGGGAGGGTTAATCACAGGAAAAGAAAAAAATACCATTGGTGCATCACCTACTAAGTGCTCTATTTCCACTAGCTCACTTAATTTTGCAGATGAAGAAATTAAAATTCCAAGAGGGAAATGACAGAGCCCAAATTTGAACCTCAACTGGCCGCTTTCCAAAGTATTACTATTTCCTGTTACAGCACAAGGGGCGGAGGGTGTGGGTCCAGAGACTGCATAGATACGGAGCAAGTGTGGTGGTGGGGCGGCCGTTGGGCAGAGTTTGGACATGACGCCCTTTTGGGTTCCTTACAGCATTAGGAATGTCTTACTGCAGTGATTGCTGGCTCTCCATCTTGCCGTCTTTGTTTGCTGATCAGTTTCATCTCAGTGATAGTAGGCATTTCCCCATTATTTCCTTTCTTCTCGTTACTTCTCATTAGCTAAGGCTCCACTGAGTAGATATTGAGTCCTTGACATTTACTATATTTCATCTAATAAGCTACTGGTTGGATGACAGACACATGGTTATCTTACGTACTCAAGAAAGGAAACGCCCTTCATTATAAGATGCCATAAATTTTAACAAGTGCCAATTTCAGAGATGTTAAAATGTGAAAGAAGTGCATCTTAGAATCCATGAACTCAAATTCCCAAGAACACAGACTCAGTTATCCTCAAAACAGGAGCAATCTTCCTAGCTTTCCCCTCTATGATCATCAACACACACTTAGTGAGTATCTGCTATGGAGAAGGCTTCGGGTCAGGTGGTTTGAAGGAAATACAAGATATCTGGAACCAGAGCCCCCAGTTATAATCACAGTGAGGCAGTTTTAAAGTACGACCTGAAATGTTGTGACAATCCTCCCATGCAGAGACAGAGGTCCATGCCTCCTTCCCCTGATCTGTACGAGGTTGTGACTGCTTCAGCCAGCAGCACAGCAGGAGTGAGGCTACGTGACTTCCAAGGTTAGGTAATAAAAGGCCATGCAGCTTCTGTCCTTTTCCCTGGATTACCTGCTCTTGGAACCCTGAACCTCCAGGTTAAGAAGCCAACTAACCTGATGCTATCATCCTGTGGAGGCTACATGTAGATATTCTGGTTGACAGTCCCAGCTAAGCCAGCCTTCCAGCCATCCCTGACAAAGGGCATCCAAGTGGGTCCCTTGGCCCCAGATGGTCCAACTTCTAGAACGAGGGCAATTATTTCTATTAAGAATCAAACAATCCTAAGTTATGTGTCACGAACATGTCCACATTTCTGTAGCTTTACATAGTAAATATTTCTCTCTCACTCATGTCATAATCTGGTGTGCATCTGGTGATCTTTTTTCATCCTGTAGTGATGACATCTAGGACCAGTGGCTTCTAAGGTTGCTATGGAGGAGGAAGAAACCTTCCTGGATGGCATAAGATGTTTTAAAGGGCGAGGCCTGGAATGGCTCACAGCAGTGCTTCGCAAACTATCCGAGGACCAAGTTTTTTAAAAAAGTTTAACCCATCATGGACCAATACTTTCACAAAAATGAATGACTAGAAAAAGGAAATGCTGCTTGGATGTAGGGGCAATGTCAAATTGCTGTCAAAGTCCCTAATTGCTTACTTTTAAATTTCTGTTATCACTCACTGCAAACTGGTAACATACAGTTTGCAAACGGGCACTGCTGCATGGACCACCATTTGAGGAGCACTGATTTACAGTAATTGGGCCCACATCCTACTGGCCAGAATGTGGCTGCATGACCCCAGTGCAACTGTGAGCAAGCCTGGACAATATCATGCGCTGTGTGCCAGGAAGAGGAGACACTGGCTGAACTCACAGCATTGCCTCTGTGACTTGCTTTAAGTTAGAGTTTTACTCTCTTTCCCTCTAGGAGGATCCAAATGTTTACAAATTTATTGTCTCATTTATGTTTATGGTTCTCATTTAAAAGCAAAAGCTTTACACGGCAGCAGGGGAAGGAGCTAGGAAATTGTCCTGCATAGTATGTGGTATCACTGTGATTCTCCCCAGTTTTACAGATCCTGACCATGGGTAAAATTCGAGCTGGGTAAAAATTGTGTTCAAGGGCACACAGGCAGCAATGATGTTTCTGTAACATCCCAGGTCTCTGGTACATATGCCAGGTGGCTATTGTTTCTGCTTCAGACTCTAGAGGAGGACCGGCCCCCCTCTACTCTATGTCACCAAAGGGACATACAGAGTTACCTCATTTTTGAAAAAAAGCCAGCTTATAGAGGTTTTGTATGACAATGCAGGAAAATGTTAAGTCTAAATACTTCTGTAAACTGCCAAAACCCTGCAAAAATAGTCCATTTCAACACTCATTAGAAAATGACTAACAAGAAACAGAAGTGCTCAACATTGCAATCATATAACTTTATAAGATTGTTCCAAATAAACTAGGCTTTTTAGAGACAAGATGCCAATGTAGTTCAGAACAACTTTGATGAAGCCTATGCTCCATAATGGGGCTTCCTTCATAGCTCAGTTGGTAAAGAATCTGCCTGCAGTGCAGGAAACCCAGGTTCGATCCCTGGGTTGGGAAGATCCCCTGGAGAAGGAAATGGCAACCCACTCCAGTATTCTTGCCTGGAGAATCCCATGGACAGAGGAGCCTGGCAGGCTGCAGTCCATGGGGTTGAGAGAGTCGGACATGACTTAGCTACTAAACCACCATAAACCGTGTTCCATAATAATAACCAAGCTCAGCCCAGATGCCCTCCGGTCCTCTTTCCCAATTTGTTACCTGCTCTTGGCTTCAGTGGGCATTTGCTTCCATCATCCTAGCTCTGTTTTGGAGGCCTGCCCTAGGGCATCTGAAGCAGCTGGTAAGGAGAGCCAGGGGCTTCCTCGATGGCTCAGTGGTAAGAATTTGCCTGCAATTCAGGGGACATAGGAGACATGAGTTCGATCCCTGGTTTGGGAAGATCCCCTGGAGAAGGACGTGGCAACCCACTCCAGTATTCTTGCCTGAAGAATCCCATGGACAGAGGAGCCTGGTGTGCTACAGTCCATGGAGTCGCGAGGAGTGGGACATGACTGAGCACATACACACACACACACACACACACACACACACACACACACACACACACACAAGGAGAGCCAGAGTCCCTGGGAATTTGTGTGTCCGGGCAGCCCTTCCCCAATGATGGACAGGTACAAGAATATGACAGCCCCACTCCTTCTCCCGGGTTAGAGCAAAGCTTTATGGTGAAACTTATACTCCAGACCCCCCTGAAGGATCAGACAGAAGACACCTTCTGTGGGGCTTGAGATTGCTCCTCTGTTCCCCAGTTTTCCTGGGAACACTTTTTCTTTTTTAAAGATTTTTTTTAATGTGGACAATTTTTAGTCTTTATTAAATTTGTTCTAATACTCTTCCTATTTCTATGTTTCAGTTTTTTTGGCCATGAGGCATATGGGATCTTAGCTCCCTGATTAGGGATGGAACCCATGCCACTGCGTTGGGCGGCAAAGTCTTAACCACCAGACTGCCAGGGAAGTCCTGAAACACTTAGTCAATAAATCACTTGTACACAAACCCTGATTTCAAGATCTGCTTCTGGGGGAAGACCAACGGGAGATGTGTGTTCTTTAGTACAGTCACCATGTTGATGGATGGCTATCTCTGAGGCAGTGAGGTTTCCAAACCCAACTGGACCCTGCGCACTGCTAAGCAGTACTTTCAGCTTTTTGTTCATTACACCTGGCATCTATCCTCTGTAAGACCCTTGGAAAGTTGAGGCTGTTAGCAGGTGGCCTCGCTTCTCCCCATTCCTCCTCCTCCAAGTGCACAGACCCTCTTACAAACTTCTCAGTCTCAGCCTTCCCCTTTAGTGCCTCCTCAGTGGGAAGAACATCTGTTCCCACCTCTAGAGGCAAGGTTTCATCCTTTCGCTTGTCAATGACCTCCTCTTGACCTTTGTCAACCTCTGCACCTTGGCTTCTAAACATGTTTAAATATTGCTCAGACTGAAATAAGATACAGCTGAAAAAATTCTCTCCATATTGGAAATCTCCAAACTCAGCCACTATTCTTTTTCTCTGTTCTTCATCAAGGGTCTAGAAGAGATGAGTCCACTTGCTGCCTCAACCCTTCATGCTACAACCTGCAGTGATCTGGTTTTTGAAGCAGCCCCCTCAATCCGTTGAAGCACTTCTGTCTGAGGCAAGAATGGCTTTCAATTCTTCATGCCCCATCTTAAGAGCTTGCTATGTGCCAGGCCCTGTGTCGAGCTCTTTAGATGCGGACCTCATTATTGAGGCTGATACCTTCACTCGTCACCCACTGACCACATTCCTTCACACCTCATGATCCAAGTCTGAAACCTGGATTCCTCTTCTCCATTCTCCCTCATCCAATCCATAAGCAAGGACACATTTGACTCTACTACTAAAATACACTTTGAACCTCTCTGCTTGTCTTTATCTCCATCACCAACACCTTTGTGCAGGCCACCATCATCTCTAGCCTTTTAAATATTCTCCCCTCTTCCTTGCTTATTCTATTACAGTTTATTTTCCACATATCAGTGATATGAGCTCATAAAAGCTCAAACCAAACAACTCCACTGCTTAAAACCTTCCAATGGGGTTTCCCTTGTGGTCCAGTGGTTAAGAATCCACCTTCCAGTGCAGGGGATGTGGATTTGATTCTTGGTTGGGGAACTAAGGGCCCACATGCCACAGGGCAACTAAGCCTGCACACCATAATTTGAGAGCCCGTGCAACGCAATAAGAAAAACCAGTATACTGCGATGAAGACCCAGTGCAGCCAAAACAAAAACAAAAACAAAAAAAAAACCTTCCAAGGATTCCTACTACACTAAGAAAAGCAGCACCTGTTGCCAAATGGCCTACAAAGGCCCTGCCGGCCTCTGCCTCTTTCTCACCTCATGTCATGCCACCTTCTCCATGTTTAGGTGGCATTGTTTTCCTGCGAGTTCTGGAAACATACTTTCCCACCTCAGGGCCTTTGCACCTTCAGTTCCTCTGCCTAAAGTGTTCTTTTCTCACCCTATCGATCTCAGTTCTTATTACAGAGATGCCACTCACTCTCTGCCCCAGTTTCTCTTCTTCAGTCTTCTGTCTGTTTTCATATTACTTAACGGGGGTTATCTTGTTGACTCAGCTTTGTCCACCACCCACTCCCTCTTGTAAGCTCTGCGGGCAGGAACATATGCATATTCAGTTTTCTCCCCAGGGATGGTGGGGATAGGACAGGGCTGGCATTTAGCAGAAGCATAGGACATTCAGCACAAACATTCCTTCTCTGTTATTTCTGAGGCCCACCAGCACCTCATGCCTTTCCCACATGCCGTGGTGCAACTAAGCGTGAGCACCAAGCAAGCACTTTGCGCTTCCTGTCACAATATGAAGCTTTCCCAGTGAACCCCCTTGTCTTGGTTTGGGTTGCCTCAAATCTAGACGTGGAGACAAAGACTTGGACTTGTCTATTTGGTGGTCTGTTTGGGTGGTGATCCCAGAGAACATAAGTGAGGGATTGAAGTGAGACGGGGAAAGGAAAAAGCCAATGAGAGCAAAATAATGAGCGAGTCACTTGCTGCTGAGGGCAACGGGGGCTCAGTCCTGCTGGGGACCTCTGGAAACTAGACCACATTTCACCATCATTCCACCAGAGGATGGGGAGGTGGGGCATTTATCACCGACTGGCGTCTCCATTGGCTGAGGTTAGTCCCTAGCGGTGTCTGCTCCCCGGCAATTCTGGGTCACGGCTGTAGCACACCCAGGCACCCTGCCGTGGAGATGGAGAGAGCTCCAATGCAGAGAAGCAGAGAGATTCCGGCTTTTGAGGTGTGAAGCTGACAGTGTGCTGAGGAATGTCTACAGCTGCAGAGCTCATGTGGGTAGAGCAATACTGAGAAAGACATCAACGGTGTCTGCCACGCCTCCTCATGGCTTAAACTAGTTCACTTTGCGTTTCTGTCACTTCTGAGTAAAGAAGCCCCGATTATGCAGCTTACCTCAGTTCTTTCCACAGAGGCAGCCGCGTCCGTGTTGGGTCAGCCTTGCGTACAAGGCACTGTGGCCAGGAGCACTTTCCTTCACATAAACAACAAGAGGAGCTCCTGAAGGGTCACTGGGGGCAAAATTTATGGGATGACTGCAGGGCAAGGTGTCAAAAATGGCTCGTTGTTGTTCATTCATGGAGTGATGCCACCTAGTGTCTGGGGAAGAGCTCTGAACGCAGAGGAACATCCAAACATCTGGGAAATATTAAGGTGCCTACCCTAATCTCAGGAAGTATGAGCTTCCCTGAAAGCTCAGTTGGTAAAGAATCCACCTGCAATGCAGGATACCCCAGTTTGATTCCTGGGTCAGGATGATCCCCTGGAGAAGGGATAGGCTACCCATTCTAGGATTCTTGGGCTTCCCTTGTGGCTCAGCTGGTAAAGAATCAGCCTGCAATGTGAGAGACCTGGGTTTGACCCCCTGGGATGGGAAGAACCCCTGGAGAAAGGAAATGCTACCCACTCCAGTATTCTGGCCTGGAGAATTCCAGGGACTATACAGTTCATGGGGTCACAAAGAGTTGGACATGACTGACTGACTTTCACTTTCACCCTAATCTCTTTCCCACTGTATAAAGAATTCATTTTTGGTGCCACAAAACCTCAAAGTACGATGTCTAAACTGACTTTTGAAGACACAGTTCTTTTAAACAGCACACGAATAGAAGTTAATTGGTGAGCCCCAAACTGAGGTGCTCCACAATGATCTGCTGACTTCCTTAGCTACTGGAAAGTTGATTTTCTCTTTACTGACCTGAAATCAAGTATTGGGAATACATTCAGCTGCAGGGAACAGACATGCAACTTTAGGGGCTCATACAGACTGGAGCTTCTTCATCTTATGTAACTAGAGGACAGGTAGTAGATGGCTGCGGGTTGACTGCTATCATGGACTCAGACATCCCTCACTTATAACTGGATGGATGATAAGTGAGTCCACTGTTTAATCCTTCTACTGAAGGGGAGTTCTGTATAAAGGCAATTTTATTTTTTATTATTATGTTTAAAAAATTTTGGCTGCACGCTGTGGCCTGTGGGACCTTAGTTTTCTAACCAGGGATTGAACTCGCTCCCCCTGCATTGGAAGGTGGAGTCTTAACCACTGGACTGCCAGAGAAGTTCCAGGGTAATTTTAGAGACTAGAGAAGTAAACAAAGAAAAGAAAAGTAGTGCTAAAAATAATGAACATATTTTGTAGGATTTGGCAGTGTTCTCTTTAAAGAGTGTTTTGTCTGATACCTGGTCCTGGCCTTTGTCATACGTAAAATAGATATTTTCTCTTTTGTTCTGTTGCCTCACATGTTGTAGGGCTACAGTCATTGCCAGGAGTAGAGGCAGCTGAGCAGAGAGAGACTCGGCCTTGGAAGCACACGAGTTGGTCAATCTGTGACCATTTTTGACCTACAAAAAGGACGATGTTTTATAGTTCATTGTAATCAGACTGAGAGCTGATTCGGAAGTAACTTTCTCAGCTCCTCGGTGACCAAGTGAGGACTCAAACACTGCTTGGCGCTTGTGCTGCCTCTCTCCAATTTTTTATTCAACACTCTCGGTCTTCTGGCCTCTGGGTAATAAAGCTAAAGATAGAAACTTTTCCTACTTTTCAAACTTGCCTGTGCCCCCTCAGAATTTGTGAGAAAACGCAGCCAGCATCTTCTGGAAGATGAGGAGGGCAGTAAGATTCCAGAGCCACCTTCCGGCTGACATTTGAGCCCTGCTTTCAGCACGGTCAAGCCTTTTGGAGGCAGCGTATGGCTTGTATCAAACTCTATATTTAGGAAGAACAACTGTGAACTATGACAGGAATTCTCTTTAACACTTATCCTTAAACCGAGTTCCCCTCCAGCCCCGAGCCGGGAGCAGCTCTCAGTACCGGGTGAAGCACAGATCGCTTGAGCTATTTCAGCCACATGAAAAGCATCGGAACCGAGATCACAGCTCAGAGGACACCCGGCGTCCCTTCCACTCACTGAGGAGCCTTGTATCCTTGTACCTGGCTGCCTGGGACTTTCCTCAGGCAGGAAGCAAGTACATAAAGCAGGTAAGCAGGAGGACTCACCTTGGGCAACTGGGTTTTCTGAAAGAAATTTCCTGGCTACCTAACTTGAAGTGGCTACTTCTAACTTTGTAGGCTTGTAACTAGAGGGTGTAGCTTCCTTGTAAATTCACTCTCCATTGGTTACGTTGCTGCTTCTGTTTTCTAAATTGTTCGGAGGGTGGGGAGGTTGAAAGAATATTGAACTAAAAGTAGTTTTCATTGATAGTGACTTGAAAATTTCTACAGTCCAGCTAAGATGACTCTGACCCTGAACATTATGTCATTTTGATTCTTATGGCCAGGGTTGCAGTTGATCAGCTGCAGACCTGACTCAAGCTGTAAGCCTAGAAATAATTAGGAGAACTGAGGGCAGAGAAAAGCTATGATGCTAGCTCTTTGGTTTACCTGAACACAAATCATTGCCAGAGCTGTTAACACATTACAAGTTTAAAACGCTTTTCTCTTCTCCCTAAGTACCAGGCTTGACCTCAGTGATAAAGTTGTACCAACTTATAGAACTGTTAATACTCCAGACCTGTCTTTTCGAAAGCCCTCCCCCCCCTTCGATCACAGTGTTCTCCAGACCCAGCAGAGGAGAGGGCGGCTCCTCTGTGTGGGCACCAGAGGCTGATGCATGGCACGCGGACTGCCTCTTCCCTCTCGGCACATCTCATGCAGAGTTGAATAAAGAGTTAGTTTGGACAGCTGAACATCTTTCTGCACCCTTCTTGGGAATTATTTTTAGCTGCAGGACACAAGATAATTCCCTGTGAGACTGAGCTGTAGCCACTTAATTGATCTTTAAAAAGGACAAACAAAGCCCCCTCTCTCTGCATATTGATTTATTTTCCTCTGACTCCCTTCTTCTTAAATTAGTGCTATTAATGTTGACAAATGTTTAGTACGTGAAAGAGTCTTATTTAGAAGTCAGATATAGATGCTGTCCAATCAAATACCAGCTGAGGAATATTGTTCATGACTCAGCGTATAGACCATTAAAGATCCCCACAGACCTGCACAAGCGCCAGGAAAATTCAACCGTGCGAAACTGGCAAGCATTTCCATTATAATAGGCTTTGTAAAAGTCCATACACTCCTGGTCAAACTATCTGTGTTCTCCAACTGAAGCCAGAACTAGGAGACGCAGTAATAGAGAGAGGTACTCTAAAGAGTATCTCCTTGGATGCGGAGCTGTGGTCCCGATGTGAGTGGAGTTGTACAACTAAGGCATAGCTTTCTTTTTGGGGGCCCAGGATGAAGCAGGCAGAAACAGAAGGAAGGTGCATTCTATACCCTGCATCCCTAATGGAGGTGAATGCAGGGTCATGAAAGAGCCAGGGAACACTGTCTATTTTTATTCACCAGTGTGCTTTGCCCTGATTTCTCTGAGAATAATGAGGACAGCAGGATGGGCTGCAGAACTGATGAACACGAACGTCATCTAGCCTGTTTGCAAGGAATGAGAGCTGGGATCTGACCAACTTTCTAGAGATGTCTCTCTCACAGACTGACATATATGTTGAGAAGGAATCTGTATGCAAATAAGGTTATACCAAAGCTATATTGGAGACAAGGCCCGAGGAATATCCATCCATTAGGCTGAGGGGTCCACGACATACCACGAATCCAGTTTAGCAAAAAACAAAATCAGTCTAATTTAAAAAAAAAATCCATGCAGTACAAATGCAATCATTCATTGCCTTATTTTTTTCACATTTTAACTTGCTATTGTAACAACATAAATAAATTCTTAATCCCCACATTTCAAATTGACATACATTTTTTAAAGTTGTCAAGTGTTAATAGTTAAACTTTAATTGTACACCTATAGAGAATGCTATAGGATGAGATATTTAAAGTCCTGTGAGAATTATTGCTTTGCGTGACTCCTAATAGCTTTTGAGGAATAGAAACATTAAATATTAAACTAGAAGCTTTTCTTTTTGAAATTGAGCTTTGTGTCCTAGATCCAAAGATTTAAAATCCTTCATTGACTTTTTTACACTGCAGAAAAGACAGCAATCTATCTGAAACATATCACAGAGCAAAATGCATTCCTGATTGTTCGACTTGTGAGAGCTTTTTAATTTTTTTAACCATACTGAAAATAATTCTACCTAGACCCTTATGCATGGTGGCTATACCTGTATATTACCAAAACATTCAGGTAGAACTTAAAAAAAAAAAAAACCCATTGTTTTCAGGTATGTGATTCCAAAGACCATATAGTTACATGTACTATTTATGAGAGTTTAAAAAATTATGTAATGATTTAACTTCATATAATAGAGCCTAACACTTTGAAGACTTTCAGAGTTCTCAGATCTTTTATTTCTAAAGTGTTGTGGGGCATCACTATCACAATTCTTACTCTGTATTAAAACTGTATAGCAGTAAAGAACTAAAAGTCTCCAGCTAAAAGCAATGGCAATAAAACAATAAATACTTGCATCATGCTTTATATACTTCACAAGGCATTTTCAGGGCCCTTATGTCATTTTGATTCTTACCACAACCTGCGAAGCAGGTAAAATTTAAAGAAGAGGAAATGGGCCTCGAGATGTTGACTGACATAGTCCAGGTGACATTGGACTTGTGGCAAATGCAGACCCTGCTGTGTTCAATTACTCACCAGTAACCCACACGCTTACATCAGTCAATTGAGGAAACACCAATCAACCCAGTTTACAGTTTGGGGATTAAAAAGCAGCACGTTTTTAATTCACTGAATTTCAAACTTTACCACTTTACCCTGTCATATTTAATTGACCAAGCTAAAACAACACATGTACAGAGCTGGGCTGTTCCCTGCTCCCTGATCCCTGAGCCCCAGTAGACCACGACCACTAGTCACTGGGCTCGAAGTCAGGTCTTCAACTGAAAGAAAGCAAAGGTCCTTTCAGAAGGAAGCACTGCTACACTTTGGGGATCTGACACTGTCACGTAAGTCCTGTGTGCTTCCAGAGAGTGTTTCATTAAAAGCAAAGAAGACAGAGGTGAAGCTTGCTTGGGAGCTGCCAGGTTTACAGAGCCCAGGCTTTGGACACACAGAGCAGGGAGATGCGGCCCCCATGTCTCTGGTTGGAACAGACATGTGCCCAGCGAGCAGAGAGCATCGCAGTAATAGGAAGGAAGTACGGACCATTTCTCCTTGGGTGTTTGACGGAGGGGAGGCGCTCCCCATGGACTGATTGCACAGCCCTGGCAACAACTCAGTTCAGATCAAAAGTTCAGTTTCAAGCAGAAAGCTTCGGAGGCCCCAAACAAAGGTGTTTTATTCCCACAACCTCTTTGCTTTGCCGTTCTGGGCAGGAGGGCAGGAGGGCAGGGAAGGAGATGATAGCGCCTTTCAAGTTTCTGATTGCCTATCAGGAGCATCAGGGGCGAGGCATCTCAGCATTTCTCCTCCTGAATGATTTATCCAGTGCTCTAGTGTTCCCTGTCCCTGAGGCCTGAGGAAGGAGAGTCTCTAAGTAACCGGAAACTGAGACTGAAAGAATATATGGCCAGTGAAAGGGGTGATCGCCCAGTTGAATCATGAGTTAAATTCAAATTTATCACTCCTGAGAATCTGAATGCCACCACCTCTAACAGTTTCTTACTTGTTTTTTTAGGGATAAGACTGCGTCAATATGTCGAAACAGCCAGTTTCCAATGTCAGAGCCATCCAGGTGAGTAGACACGTTTGTGTCTTCGCATCAGCAACTTCCAGCCTGTTTGCTTAATAAATCAGACTTTCTGTGATCGTTCACCCACCTGATGATTAACTTCACAGAGAGAAGAAAGACTTGTATAAGGTACAATTCAGGAAGAAAAAAGGCTGGTAATGTACAGCCGAGAAGGGAGAAGCTGTTTCTGTGTAAATATGCATAATTGTAAGGGATTAAAAGTTTATGAATGAGAATTAAATGGCCTTCTACAAAAATGTAGTGCACATGTTTTTGATATGTTTTTTGATGTGTAAGTTTTTGATATGCTCATTGCTAGAAATTTAAAAATTCCATTTTCATTTTTAGATCCAATTGAGTTTGTCAACTCATCTGTTTAGAATACATGGTTCTTGAAAAACGTCCTTTTCTTGTCAAATGTTCTTCCCAAGGCTTGGGTGTTTATCTTTTGAAGTCTATATTCTATTATGTCTCCTCATGCCCTCCCAGCAAACAAATTCTTTGGTTCTTTCAACAGACTTAAGTGTTACCTACAATAAGGGGAAGGGGAAGCAGGCATTTTGGAGCCCAAACACAGTTACAGAGAAAGCTTTTAGTATTTGTTTTGACTCAATACTAAATTTGTTATTTCTCTTAAGAGCTCAGTGTTTAACTCTCAAATGGCTCCCACCCTGAGATGCTGGGCACAATGCTTTATTGTAAAATTCCATCTTTCTTTTCCATCAAAATGGAGTTATCTGTACTTTCTCTAATGGAACTTTTAAACTTTTTTTTTCCTGGACTTTCCAGAACATATGGCGGCTCCTGAATACTTGGGGTCTGATGCACAATCACACATACACCTATTCATAAGCAACACACTGTATGACCACATGTATGTGGTCAGGTTGGGAGGTGAAGGACACTAGCACACACAGGTGGTAAAGTGGGTGGAGGGATGTATATTTACCTGTCATGATAATGCATAGCCTTAAGTGGAGGGGTTCCTTCAGTGGCAAGATGCATAATAACCTCAGAAAACCTGTCACAGAACAAACCACCTCGGAAGGGCCTATCGGCCAGGAATCAACCTTGTGTTGCCCCATTTGCCCTCTGGTATACCCCTGATGAGTCTCTGATGTATCTGACACTGGTAGTGGACTTAATTTTGCCTCCCAGGCCTATAGGCATCCTTGAGCCTTTGAGCCGTCTGTGTTACCCAGTGTGTATAGCTGTTGGTGGTACAGGCTGTGAAGCCAGAGATTACCGGAGCTTGAATCCTTAATCCATTTTGTACTGTTTCCACATCTGTAAAAAGGTAACAGCACTCACCTTCTAGGGCTGCACACAGAAGATGCTTAAAACAGTACAGTAAGCCCTCCTTAAGGGTCAAACTGTTATTATAATAATCATTCAGGAATGCTCTATGCTCTGTATTAAAGTGACAAAAAATAATACCATTTAATCACTGCACTTGAAGCTCTTGAAGTGCTAAACATAAAATTTCCTTTTTATTTTGCAGAACATAAAAACATAGTCTCTCAGTCTGCCTTTTCTTTTCTTCCTTTTACAGCTGAAAATGTGTTGATTTTTCTTCCTTAGTGCTTCCTGGCCTCCCTCAAATCTACAATGAAAACTCATCAGTATTCTATTAATTTTGACCTTGATATGTTTTTAGGTCTGTAATATTTAAAAAAACCTCTCATTGACTGTTCATAATAGCTGTTATACTGCATTAAAAAAAAATCCATCTAGGATACATGTATATGTATGGCTGAGTCCCTTCACTGTTTACCTGAAACTATCACAACACTGTTAATCAGCTCTACTCCAATACAAAATGTTTTTTGTGTTAAAAAAATAAAAATAAAAAATTTAAAAAATCCATCTACTCTACCAACAAAGGCAATACAGTACTTCCTTATAGATGTGGTATCACCTCTTTCAATGTATTTTATGCCAGACAGAAAGCCTAATTTAATGCCCCTTCAAATAAAATTTTATTTCTTGTGGTTAAATAGGATCTGCACTATCTGATATTTTCCTATCATCTCACATTAACCTAAAGTAGGGTCTATTAAATAAAATATGAAAATGGTTACACAGTACAAAATGCTTTATTGTAGGAACGTTATCTAGGGTATGGTCTTATGCAGAACAAATAGAAACCTCAACTGATGAGGGAGTGCCGTCGTTGTATAAATACTAAAGATCTTAAATATTCTATTCAACACACTCTAGCCACTTCTCTTTATTAGGATCTTATCTCTAACCCAGTTCAGCTGTCATATTCTGGGCGCATGCTTTGTTCCAGTCACCATACTAAGTGTCAGCTATGCAAAGATGAATTGAAACCTGATCCTGGAGTTTGAGGGGCTCATGGTCTCCAGGACTATGTGACTGGGCAACTTATTTCATCCTTTTTGTGCCTCGGTTTCCTCATCTGTCAAGTGGGGAATTCATCACATGTGAGCTCATAGGGTTGTTGTGAGGGTTAAATGAATCCATACGTGTAAATGCCTAGGTCAATCCATGGCTTATTGCAACTGCTCAATAAATATTAGCCATTATTATCAATCATCATCATCGTAATCATGTGGTTCCCAAAGTGTGTCTCTTGGAAGAGTTGTTTTATGGGATGCTGTTAATTAAAGAGTTCCATGAAAAAGTGTTTGGAAACACTGCATTAAGCAAAGTTGAACAGGATCCTTACTGCAGGATTTCTCAGAGTTCATAACTTGCTAGTAACTTCATAACTTCCAAGAAGGCAGTGGTATATGCAAGACTTTTTAAACATATTGGACCTTTGAAATGAGTATCTTGTAGGATAGTATTTTTCAGTGCCAACTTCTAGAAGTAACGGCTAGATCTCTGTTTTGTCTGGATTGAGCAAATTGAAGCCACTGTCAACCATACTTCTAGCAGTCAGGCATAGGTAATTGAATTACTGTACCTATGTGCTTTAGACAACATGAAGCCAAATGGTTACAGATCTCCACCTGGCCATTCACTCACTCTGTGGCCTTAGTTTATCCTTCTGTAAAATAAGGACAATCATACTGCTGAACGGGATTGTTATAATGAATACACAAAATAATGTACGGCAAGTGCCTGGTTTACTGCACACAAAGTCCTTAAGAGACGGTTCTTCTAATTATCCAAGTAATGCATGGAATGGCTTTGCTTTCTCTTCAGCTGCTTCCATCTCCTCCCTGCCCCAGAGTAAGAGGGAGGCCAGAATGAGACCCACCCTTAGAGGACATGGACAGTTGTCTTTCACATTCACATTGAAGCAGAGACTGCATTTGAATTATAAGAAGATTCTATCTAAGTCCACATTTCTTTCAATTGTATTAATGAAATCTCATTCATGCCAGGGGCATAAAAATATCCTGAATAAATCAGTTAATCCTTCCATAGCCTGGAGAGGGCCTTAGTCTTCCAAGCAGCTGATAAGGTTCTGGACTGGATGTAAAGGACCAAATAGTGAATACTTCAAGATTTACAGATCACTGGGTCTCTGTAGCACTACTCAACTCTTCTGTGACAGCACAAAAGCAGCAATATACAAGTGAATGGGGGTGGCTATGTGTCAGTGAAAATTTCTTTGCAAAAACAGGTGGCAGGATGGATTTGGCCCATGGGCTGTCGTTGGCTGACCCTGGTTCTGTACTCTGTAGTCTGCTTCTTAAACCCCACTGTTGATGGGAATGGAGTTGCAACCAAGGTAACCTCAGCACACTAGGCAAAGTGGATATGATACTTTCAGATGAAAGAATCTGACATGACAGGTGGTGGGGCAAGCTAGAGCTGCCGGGAAATCTGACCCCATCAGCGATCTGTTCACTAAGTCTAATGAGACCAAGTGACCATGACCACTGGCAGCACCTGCCTGTCCCTCCCCTGCCTCCTGAACACACCCCCTTTGGAAGGTATCATGGGGCCTCCTCGGAGCCTCAGCCCACTGAGAGCCAATGTTCTCTGGGTCATCAATGGCCCTTTTTCTCCATTGATGATCAAAGTGAGTGAAGTATTATTGTCCTTTCCCACGAGATCTGAGAGTTTCATGGTTGAACGGAAAAGAGTCCTGTATCCTAGTCATAGCTGTGCTCTGTGACTTCACGCCCCCGTGGGCCTTGTGAGCTGCAAAGGGCATGGGAGCTGGTGGGAGTGATGCTGCATTAAATGACCTGTAAGCCTCTGTCCAGCCTCCAACAGTCTATGAACTTTTTACTTTGGTCGAATATACTTATATCCCTTTGTTGTATGCCAGTCTGCCTTAAATCAGTTTGGAAGTCACACTTACAGGTTACTCATTACTACATAAAAACACTGAAAAACCTATTAGCTTAAAATAGTAATAACTATTACCTTTCACAATTTGATCTTGACCATTACAGACACCATAAAGGACAACATTACAGATATTTCAACATTACAGATAGGACAGTATGGAGGTTCCTCAAAAAACTAAAAATAGAACTACCATATGATCTATGAACTTCTTGAGACTAATTTCTAAGGTTTATTATTAGGATGATAATAATAGTCACAGTTTCTTCTGGGTTTACTATGTACTTGGCACAATGCAATGGGATTTCCATGGATTATAATGAAAGGTTTGGAGAAGCAAAAGCACTCACTCAGGATCACACAGCATGTGAGTAGAAGAGTCAGGAACTGAACCCAGCTTGCTTGATCCCAAAGCCCATGTGAGGAACCACCCTGCAAAACTGTCCAGTCTCATTGCTTACCATCTCCACCTCGGCACACAGAGTAAGGATGGAGGAGTGGGAGCATCTGAAGGGTGATCATACTGACCAAGGCTACTTGAGAGAGAATTACCATTTATAGATGCTGAATCCTCCCTTTTAAAGCCCTCAAACTGACATGCAGAACAGCTATCAGCATTTCAGCAGAAGTAGCTAACAGTTTACACTGATTAAAGTCACCTTACATGTAAGTCGGCTAGGAGTGAAAAGTACAAAGTACAGTGACTCAGTGACAAACGTGCTCTGGAAATACAAATGCCCGTGGCCACTGCATCCCACCGCTCTGCTTAATTGATTTAATCAAGCTGCTTGTGAAACTAGATCTAACTTCTTTATCATACATTTTAGAGGAATGATTATATGAGCCTTGCATCATTAGTTAGGGTGTGGCCTCTTACCATGGGACGTTTCCATTGTCGCCCAATCCATGTGTAGAACAGAATATCCTGATGCCCCTAGTTTTAGTACTTCTTTTCTTTCCCCATCCATTACCATTGCTCTTCCACTCTCCATCGCCCAGGGCATAAGGGCCCCATGGAAGAAGAAAGCCTGACAAAAATAATTATAGACAGGTGTTAGGGCCTCTAATCCCATTTACAATTTTCAGTTTGAAAAAAAGATTTCAGGTATATGACAGTCCTTGGTACAAAGGAAGAGACTATCACCACCCATGGTTTGTCAGTTAATCAAATACATTTATGAAAGCTAAAAATAATAATGATGATACATACCTTTCTTTACTATTTTATTTAAATTTGTAAAAGAGAAAAAAAAACTGAACTTTCATTTACCACGTTTTTCTTTTGACCTTGGATCTACTGTTCCTTTCTTAGGTAAACCACTGTAATCCATTGTTTATGATTTCCAATGCTGCTTTCTTTGAAGTGCAGCCAGAACTTAAAATGGAGCAATTTGACTCTAGAGCTACTTCCAGCTGGTGATCTTTGCTGCTCTGCCCAGGGCTCCATATTGGTGACATGAGGCAAACAGCCATATACTGACTAAAAGATGTCATTTTTTGAGGCTGACATTCACAAGTACATCAGAAACATAACCTACCTACAACCAATTGTACACATTATCTTAATAGCTGTACAGTACATTCTTGAAATCTGCTTTTCCCTGGATGACAAGACTATGGTTGAGTCACTCAGGAAATTATTGAAGAGAACAAAAAGTGTTGAGAGCAGACAGGGGAAAAAAACCTTTCAACATCATGAGTGAAGAACTGGGGCTGAGTGGGAGTTTCTCAAAATGGTATTGAGTGGGAAAGTTTTGTGTATTCTGAATCCATTTCACATTTCAAGAATCTCTACAGACAAAGAAGTTATGCATTCCAGTGACATAGAATTTTATTTTAAAACGGGTTGAATATATTTTAGATGGTGTATGTATGCGTGCATGCGTGCGTGTGTGTGTGTGTGTGTGTGTGTGTCTGTCTGTCTGTCTGTCTTCCTAATTTGGGCTAATATATTAAATAAGAAATCTTAGTTTTTAGTTAGATATAGGTAAAACACATCTCTTTCTGAAAATCTTCTGTGAAGATGCTAGAAATCTCAAAATGCCATACCCTGCTCCATTCAGAGAAGGACTAGGATGTAAGAATAGGAAAGGGCAGGAAGAAATACTGCGAAATGCAACCCTGTAGGGGTTCTTCTACACGCAGGATGGGAGAAAGGCATGGGGGATGCTATAGATTCTGGCAGGAGCTGCTGGAAACTTCTGAAAATGAAAGATAGAACCCAAAGGGAGTCATCTAAAACAAATATGCAATGGGAGGAAACTCTCAAAGCCTGAACACTAAAAAGAGAGATGGAGTGGGGACCAAGAGGAGGGGGAGATCAGAGGACAATGGCTCTGGAAAGCAAAGTAGAGTGGGATTGTCAGTACTCAGTGGCTGGCAGCGATCAGAACCCAACCCAGTAGGTAAAGATGTCATTGCATTGTAAATCACACAGGAGTAGCTTTGGAGGGAATATTGTTTCCAGAATTCTTGGGCTCAAAGCCCAGAGCCAAGCAGGAGAACAATACAAATAATTAAGGGACTGGTGGAATTACCTTACAGGGAATTCTTTCAGCTTTTCTTCACCTGGTGAGATCAAGTGTAGTATTCATTTCACATCAGATAGGTCTATTATCAGGGAACTGTATCCTGTTCTGGCAAAAGATGATCTGGTAGATTTTTTCCATTCCCAACTTTGAGGATGTAACAAATTATGTATAGCTTGGGAAAGTGATGCAGTGGGTCTGCTGTGTCAGAGGCATATTTAAAAATATCTAAGATAAATGCATCTCAAGGATGGAAAAAATGCTAGAGAATGTGTTACAAAAGAAAAATAAAAGCCCACTTCCTTTACCTTTATGCAGAATCTATATAAAGAAGGAAGTCCAACCTTATATCAACCCAAGGTCATTGATTTCTGTGTTTATTTACTCTTTCATAAAAATGTAGCTCATATTCCAAACCCATTTTGAGTAGTGAATATGATGCTCAATTTGCAGATGGAAAAATCAAGTCATTGAGAAGGTATTTTATTTGTGTTCAAACAGAGCAGGACACGGAAAGAAACAAGAACATGACAATTCTCCCACCGATGGAATAAAAACAGAGCGCTATAGGTCTATACATTTCTATGAGATTCAAATGATAAGGAATTTGCCTATGGCTCTAATTTAGTCTATAATTTGTCACTCAGATATCACCACCCTGCAATTATATTAGTGAATCATCTCTAATCATTTACAAAGCACTCTGCTGACATTCCCTTGGTGTGTATATTAATGGCTGGATACTTGACATGTTCATAGGCTGCTGTGGATCCTGTCAAAAAACCCATTTAGGTTCCTGGTTTTTTGAGTGATGCCTTAAAGACGAAAAAGCATCAAGCCAGTTAATTAATGGCTCATTTTTCAGTGTTCCTTTGACGCCCATTCTAGAATTATCCATTTGTGTGCCCCTTTTCCAGGACCATTCTCAAGGTGTGAGTTTGCAGTTTTAGAGCCGGTTTAGAGAATGTGAGAGTGGTTAGAGTTAACTTTGGTCCAGTGAAAAGAGCTCTTTGGAGAGGAGTTTGATAGAGTCTGTCCCTAAGGTCAGGGAATGTGGATCTGGAATCTTGGCTTTTTCTTGAACTGTTTGTGTGACTTTGAGTATGTCATCTAACCTCTGTGAGGCTCAGTTTCTTTGTGAATAAAATGAAGATGATGGCCTGAACCTCATAAGTTTGTGGTAAGGATGAAAGTGGCAACAACCTAGGCTGAATCTTGGGGTTTGGGGTGAACATAGCAGTTGGTGGGGGGAGAGGCAGTCACTGTTCCACAATACCACCACGAGGCTGAGGTGAAAGTTAGTCCCAACCCAACTTTGCCACTCTGTTAACACACATTTGTTAGCAAACAAGCAGAAACCATCTGCACAGTCTGTCTGTGAGCTGGATGAAGCCTCACCTCTTGCCCCTTTAAGTGCTCTGAGTGACTGCCAGTTTGCATAAAAGATTCCCGTGGGGATTCTGTCGCCCCAGGCTGGCAGCTGTAAGCTGGAATTCCTCATTATCAATGGCTGGAGACAGGCCCATTTAGGGATCACTCTTCTGAGCTTTGAATCTAAAGATGCAAGCTATAGGCATCAGATTCTGACACTCTGTTCAGCAATGTGGGAAAGTTCTCTCAAATATTTTAACCACTCTACATATCTTAACCTCCTCCACCTTCATCGAGAGAAGCCATTTCTAACACTCATTTCATTATCTCACCTATTTTTGACATTTCTACAAACATTAAAGTCTCAGGCATTGGTGGAGATGAGGCTAACAGAAAACACTTGAAGCAGCAGTCTGGAGAATGCAGTCTTAGTGATATTTTATTACCTAACCACCCCAGGAAGATGAACTGCCAGTTAGAGCAATGGAGTGCCCTACAACTGCAGTTTAAACCAATCTGTGTACATAAAATATCTCAGTCTATGCTAAAGTGGTTAAAAGTAATTACAGACATCTTAATCATGGGCAGAGTGAACATTTTAAATGTACATCAATACTCATCCACTTAGGGATGATCCCTTTCAATGGCTGTCAGATTGGGCCCCAAGTTCCTTGGAACTGCTCATGGCCCAGGCCTTGGGGGAAGGAGGTGGGATCTGGGCACCCCATCACCTTGGCCAGAGCAGGTCCATCTCCACTGAGCCTGCATTTTAGATAGTCTCACCGTGCTTTACTTAAAAGAAAGGTTCCATGGACAAGAGGTTTGAAAACCACTAATGAAGCCTAATATTCATATTGAACACATGGGGAAGATGTGACTCAGAGCAGTTGTCACTTTTCCAAGCAGAGAGTAGCTGTAGCCACTCCTAGCAGTGGGCTCTTTTTTACTACCATGGACCATGGAGAGGCCACATGCATTGCTAAAATCAATCTTTGAGCAAGAAAAGGTGGTATTTCCTGACCATGCGCTTTACTAAATACATTGTCCTGATGATTTTTACATGTTCCATTACTGAAAACCACAACCTACCATAGAGCATACACACTTGATTAAATGGGTTAGCTTACTAATCTTATATTTCAGAAACAATGATGAACTTGAACTTCCTATTAGGAAGATGCCCTCTGTAAATGTGTAATAAATGGGTAAGGATGGTGGTGATCTAATTAAACTTTTAGCCAGTTAACTTTTTTCCAAATAATCCCTATATCAACTTTTCCCCTCTTTCACCGAAACTGTAGTAATGGAAAGTTCAATATATATCATCCTCAGTGAGTCTTGTTTACATTGTTTTGATCTTATTTCAGAACCCTAATGATATTTCAACCAATCAAAGACACTGCCTATTGTAAAACACCAGTATTTTATGTCTTGCTAAGAAATAAAACCAATGCACCTATTAAAAATTAAGATACCATTGCCTGTAAGGCACTCTGATTTCAGAGATATTAAAAGAGGTGCATTTTGGAATTCATGAAGTATGCTACAGTATTTGCCACCATATAAGACATACTTTCCCCCTTGTCTTATGCTCCCTCTCCTCCCTCTTAAGGTCGCCTGATGCTTCCACTAAGCAGAGAAATAGCATAGAAGGCTCAGCCTTAGTATTTGCAAAATGCTTCCCTCTAAAATTGTGTTGTGATTATATTTGAACATATCTGATACATACTGACCCCAAATACTTCTTGGCATGTTTTTGCCCTAGGAAAGGTGATGGACCTCCCTGGATACGTACCACAAACACTTTTAATCTGTTTCTTTTCTGTGGGATCAGCCTTATTCTAGGAGGGAAGAAAGTTTTAAAGCCTCTATGTGGAAAAAGTCACACGGAACAGGACATAGATCCTCCATGTTGCATGAACATGGACACTGGATACTTTTTGTGTCTTGAGTTAAACATTCCCCTGGCAACAGAACTCATATCAGGCAGTTTCAAATACCACACCTCCTAATGATCCCATTTGCTGTGGTACCAAAATTGTCTAAATTGAGTCATAAGGTAACAAAATATTTTGCTCCCTTTGCTCAGGCATCATTTTCATTCATAACATCAAAGTGCAACTTCAATTTTTCAAGCCCACATATCCAATTACTCATAAGGCAACACTTTTATCTCAAGTGGAAAAAATACATTCTGCCTTAAAGAAAAGTCTTTATGCTTGTTTTATATGAGTGATACTCCTGGGTGAAGATGTTTTTGGTCTGCATTAAACATTCTTGCCTTTTGATAACAGATGAAATACGCACAAAATTCAAATTTACATATTCTCTTTCCCAAGTCTGAATTACTGTCATTTATTTTCCTTACATAATTTAATGTTTAGCATATTTAGTGTGTTCTAGAAGGTATTTTATTTTTACTAATGGATGGAAATTAGTATGTCATCTTGAAGGAGAAGAATCCATGAACTGTGATACCAATGAACTTGACTTTCCAGCACTTTCCTCATGCACTGATCCACACAATGGTGTGTCAGGGAGAAGGTAAAAGAGTGTCAATTACAGAGACCTAAGGAAAATGGCACCCCACTCCAGTACTCTTGCCTGGAGAATCCCATGGAGGGAGGAGCCTGGTAGGCTACATTCCACGGGGTCGCAAAGAGTCGGACACAACTGAGCAACTTCACTTTCAGTTTCACTTAAGGAAGTGTGAGAATAGCCATAGAACATTATGGGAAGGAAGAGGTGGTTTAGGAGGTATCATTGCCCTCCTCCTGTGGTAAATCTGTAGGCAGCTGAAAGAGGACTAAGGTGTGGGATGGTTTGTGCAAATGCCATTGCCTCCTCTCCTAGAATTATGTGTTCCTTCTACATCCCAGAGAGCAGAAAATATTAAGCACCACAGGAGGGCAACAGCCAGAACAAACTGTCTTCCAATTCTTTCAGCCAGTAGGGAGCTGTGAAATCACTGCACAGACCTAAGGATGAGTACCACAAATGTGGAATAAATGGAAGTCAAATTATCCTTTGCATATTTTTGTACTGTCATTATAGCAATTTTCTTGAGGTGAAAAGCTTTAAAGATGTACTTTTCAGATTTGTTTTGCCTGACAATGATTACCGTCTCAGAATGTTATTGCCGTTTCTTACTTCTCTTAAGCTAAATCTTCCCTGCTTTCTGTTTTAGGCAAATATCAATATCCCAATGGGAGCCTTTCGGCCAGGAGCTGGGCAACCCCCCAGAAGAAAAGAATGTACTCCGGAGACGGAGGAGGTGAGGAAAACTGAGCTGGCAGAACTCAGCTCCATCTTTCTCCTCCAATATCCTGACTAGACAGGGCCCAGAGGCAAGGTGAGGGCCAGCTTTCCAGGACGAGGAGGCCACAGGTGGATGTGGGTCAAGGAGTCATCACACAGACTTTGGCTTTCTTGCTCAGTCAGCCATTGAAACACACTGCCCCCCACTTCCCTTCAGCTGACTCTAAGTGCCTGGCCCAGGTACTTGAAGATGCTGAGTCTGGCATCTAGTTTATTTATTCATTGTGTATGTCAGCTTGTGTGTCTGCTTGTGTGTGTGTGCGTTTGTGTCTGTGTGTGTGTATATGTAGGGGGAAGTGGAACCTCTCAGATGCTCTTCGTTTAGTGTAGTCACGAGCTTGGTAAGTTTTCACTCCAAAGCTTTTATTGAATTGAGCAGGATACACTTAGTACAGCTTCTGATGAGCAATGAACCCCGGTGGGAACGCAGGTAATAAGCACATTAAATTACTTGCGGATTCAAACAGAAAGCCCCAATCCCTGGATATTTCCTTTGAAAAGAGAAACTTGCAAGGGAGTCTATCAATTTCTGGATTTTCCCCCTCCCTCTAATTCTTTACCTTTCCTCCAAATTCAAATACCCAGTCTTCTAAAATGGGATCTAAAATTCATCATGGGTACAAAAAAAATAAGAGAATAGTTCCCCATCCAAATGTTTATATTTTTTCTCAATTGTGAATTTACTGATGAAACTTGGAAGGTCCGAGTCTGAAAAAAAGTTTAAGGTCTTGGAACAAAAAAAGTCACAGGGCACTGCAAACTGTATTTTGTTTTTGTTTTTTAAAAGGTGAAAAGATTTCTTTAAACTTTGTAGGTGACCTTTTTGGTATTTGGTCCAAAAGAATCAGCATTTCAAAATTTCCTAATAAAACTTTGGTTGTCCTGCATCTAACCTTTTCCTTTCTCATAAATAATTACTGGATGTGGTCCTAAGTTAGTGGTTCCAGCCTTCTATAAAGAGAAAGGTAAGTTTTGAAAGGAGATAGAATCTTTGAGTGACATCACCAAGTTCTGGAATTTCAGTCACCCTTGATGAGTAACATTTTGAACATAAAAGCTGAAAAGATCCAGCCCCACTCTGATTTAACGGTAGATAATTTCAAGTTCTGCTGCTGCTAATCTGGCCACCAGTTAGCTCATGATCATGAACTCTCCTTCTGAACCTCTGTTTGCAAAATACGATCCCCCTCATTTCTCCAAGGGTCTCTGTAAGGAAAGAGTCAGTGATATAATGGACATGGCATAACCTAGCAGGTATTGAATAAATGACTGCTCACTGACTGACTGAATTATCCAATTTTTATGAAGGACTCCTGGGCCTATTATTTTGCATGTTGTAAGAAAATAGCCCAGGGAAGTGGAAGGGAGGGCAGAAAGGCATTTTTCCCACATCTCCATTCATCTGTTTTTCTTAATTTCTTTATTAATTCTGTTTTCTTCCTGTGCTTCCTCCTAAGCTGTGTCTGTCACTGTGTCTGGCAAACAGTTGCAAGGTAGCTTGACTCTCTTTTCTCACTAAACTGACTGATATGACGATTGTTTTGGAGGCTTGCCCCTCATCTTCCTCTGTGGTAGACATGGCCCTCACTTCTTTATAGCTGGTACTCTCTCCACATGAGTGTCCCAGTTAGGAAATCTGCTTTTACTCTTGCCTTGTTTCCAGTCTGATGGTTCCAGCACATTCCAAAATGGCTAAACCCTGATAACAGCCTGGGTTGTGAAAACCTATTTCATGACCAACCACATAAACAAATGGCCAGCCAACATGCTTTGTGGGATAGAGGGAACAAGGTATCCACAGAGATCCGGAGACCCCAGGAATGTTTCCTGAGTTGAGCTACATCTTTTTCGTGGGGCTCATGGATGCAGATGCCTGTGAAGGGTGGTATCCCTTATTGTAAGAGCTCGTGGGATCTTCTGGAGGGGCGGTATCTGGGCTGAATGTTGGAGTAAGGTTCTCATGAAAACAGTATTGCAGGCGAACAGTTAGGTGCGTGGCTTGGCTGCAAGGCCCGAGCCACCTCTTGCCACATAGTTTGAATGGGATAATGGAATCTGAATTCAACTAACCTGTACAGCCCTGCTTTTCTATTACTATCCAGTTTCAGTTCAGTTCAGTTCAGCTCAGTCCCTCAGTTGTGTCCGACTCTCTGCGACCCCATGAATTTCAGCACGCCAGGCCTCCCTGTCCATCACCATCTCCCGGAGTTCACTCAGACTCGCGTCCATCGAGTCTGTGATGCCATCCAGCCATCTCATCCTCGGTTGTCCCCTTCTCCTCCTGCCCCCAATCCCTCCCAGCATCAGAGTCTTTTCCAATGAGTCAACTCTTTGCATGAGGTGGCCAAAGTACTGGAGTTTCAGCTTTAGCATCATTCCTTCCAAAGAAATCCCAGGGTTGATCTTCTTCAGAAAGGACTGGTTGGATCTCCTTGCAGTCCAAGGGACTCTCAAGAGTCTTCTCCAACACCACAGTTCAAAAGCATCAATTCTTTGGCGCTCAGCCTTCTTCACAGTCCAACTCTCACATCCATACATGACTACTGGAAAAACCATAGCCCTGACTAGACGGACCTTAGTCGGCAAAGTAATGTCTCTGCTTTTGAATATGCTATCTAGGTTGGTCATAACTTTTCTTCCAAGGAGTAAGCGTCTTTTAATTTCATGGCTGCAATCACCATCTGCAGTGATTTTGGAGCCCCCAAAAATAAAGTCTGACACTGTTTCCACTGTTTCTCCATCTATTTCCCATGGAGTGATGGGACCGGATGCTATGATCTTTGTTTTCTGAATGTTGAGCTTTAAGCCAACTTTTTCACTCTCCTCTTTCACTTTCATCAAGAGGCTTTTAGTTCCTCTTCACTTTCTGCCATAAGGGTGGTGTCATCTGCATATCTGAGGTTATTGATATTTCTCCTGGCAATCTTGATTCCAGCTTGTGTTTCTTCCAGTCCAGCATTTCTCATGATGTACTTTGCATATAAGTTAAATAAGCAGGGTGACAATATACAGCCTTGATGTACTCCTTTTCCTATTTGGAACCAGTCTGTTGTTCCATGTCCACTTCTAACTGTTGCTTCCTGGCCTGCATACAGATTTCTCAAGAGGCAGGTTAGGTGGTCTGGTATTCCTTGGAATTGCTCACTTTCTTAGATTTGGGATTCATTGCCTAGCTTTGCATTAAGATAACTACTGTCTAAAGTTGAGGACATAATATACTGTCCCTGAACAGAACAGGCCACCTCTGTCACAGCCAGAAACTCCCCCATCTCAATCCTGCCACCACCTCAGATGTGAATAAGAGGAGGGACCCTAGCAGGAAGCCAGGAAGGCTTCCCACCCACCTACGGTCTCTGTGAGCCCTTGCTCTGCTCGCAGAGCTGGAGGGCGCTCTCCATCTGCTTGGCCCAGCCAGAACTTGGCATGTGCCCAACACAGAAGCCTTACAACCAGATCTTGAGAAGCTGGGCTGGTCTTTTGCCTAAGATAATGCAGCTGCTTGATTAAAGTGATTTGAAGGATACTGACAAGCCCCTACTCTGTCTCCCAAATCTTACTTTTGACACAAATTCCATCATTATCGAGCCACAAAATAGCACATCGGGATTTCCTGTTCATTATTTCCCCCTCCGCCTGTTCCCTTTACACAATGCAAACACACTGTTGAATTCTGGTCTCACTACTTTCTAGCTGTGAGGCCATGGGCAAGTTTCTTACCCCTCCCCCCAGTCCTGTGCCTCAGTTTACTCAACTGCAGAGCAGGGATAACAATGGTTGTTGATTGAAGATTGCTGTGAGGATTGAATGTGTTAGCAGTGTGCTTGCTGTTATTATTCAGTCTTCAGTGGTTGAGCATAAAGAGCACATCAGGGTGTACTATTGTATAGAAGAGAATTTAGGGGGAAACTCAGGGCACCTGGCAGTAAAGAGGAAGAGGAAGGTGAGATAGCTGGGAGATGGTTCATCATTTTGCTCGATGTTACAAATACTCTGTCACCCCCAAAAGGGACATTTCTGTTTGACAATAGCCATTCCTGAAACTGGGACTGGCATGGGGGTTGATAAGCTGTCTCTCAAGTTTTATCTAAAACCAAAGAATGTCTTCCATGTTCTTTCTTAATTCACATATCTACTTACAAAAGAAAAGAAAGCATGCTCAGCCAAATGGCGCCATCTGGACCCTGCCTGTTCATGCCTTAATGTATTATAATTCTTATGATAACAAATTCATAGAAAAAATGGAATCTGATTCACATTATTTTTTAAAAGATGAGAGAAGATTCAACTAAGAGCATGTACCACCACTAACCCCTTCCTGAGTCAATGTCTTAAAACCTACTTCTTAAATATATACACTTATAACTTTCCATTATTTGTGACCCTACCAAATCAAGAGCTAAAAGTTTTACCTCGATAAATAAAAATCACAGTGCACTGAGGTTTTAATAAATTTCCAGGAAAATGCCTAATGTCCAATATTATCATCCTTTAACTGTGTATGTTCACACAATAAATCTTTGCACACAGACACACAACTGCACACGTGGGCTTTAGGTGTTAATTGTGGTAATAGAGCACATTTTGAAATTAGAAAGTGACTGTGACTCATCTAGGAACTTAACAGAAGGTATCAGAAATATTTTTCTCCTTCATGCTTCTGTATTAAGCTCTATCCACCTAACAACCATGGGAATGTTTATAAGTGAGGAAACATTTTTCATCTCACCACTACTCATATATTTTCTAAAAAGAACACCTTACAGCCTTGTTAAAAATTTCTTTTCAAAAGCCTAATGAAGAAGGTTTTGGAATACCTTGTCCTCCAGGTGGAGCTTTAACAGGTTTATCCACTGCTTCTAAACCTGCATTTATAAATGATGAATGTGCACAAAGGATGCAAAGAAGCTGAGCCTATGGCTCTGTACAGTGACTCAGGGAAACAACACTCTGCGGGTATTTACAAAGGTAGAGTTGACACTGCAGGACTATCATTTCGTGTGGATGACATGTTAGCTATTTCATTAGCACTGCGCCAGAATCTAAGAAAATGACAAGAGGAAAAACCACTAGCCTCTAGGAGAAGACAAGCACCTTACTATTTTATATTTCTACTCAGCCCTTGAAATAAACAATTTAAAAGCATTCCTGTACATGCACCAGAAGTCTGGGAAGCTTTCTTCCCTTTCCCTTTAGGGTTCAGACAATTTGAGAACTAGATGTAGGAGCTCGATGGGGGCTAAAGCACAGCATGGGCTTTACTACCCGAGTTACAGGACCGGCTGGCACGCCTACGGCACAGGGCTTGACCCTGAGATAAGCGTGCGCTTTCTTCTTTTTCCCATAACTGAACCGGTTCACTCAGTTGCTGGCCCAGCAGGTGGAGCTCTGCCAGTCTCACGGAGAGCCTATGTTAGTCTGGGCCTCCAAGCAGCAGACCCAAAGAGGAGATTCGACGGGCGAAGTATTTACTGGGAAAACACTTGTCAGGAAACATGAGACGGTGATGCAGATGAAGGATCATGGGGCTGAAGTGACCTAGCCAACAGTGCTGTTCTCAGGAAAATTCTCGAGTCCTTCCCAGAGGAGGCCCAGGTCTCCCAGAAGCAAGCCCGCCTTCGGATCCTATGACGCTCAGCCATTGGCTACGAGCAGCCGTGGGAAGTGTGACCTCAGCATGGTGATGGGCGGGTCTCAGGGCAAAGCAGCTGGGGCTGTCATTCAGTTATCCTCCCTGCAGGAAACTGATCCGAGAGGCGTGCTCCTGTGGCTGCCACAGAGATCAAATGTTCCTCCAACACCTCCAGTCCAGGGCCCTGGAGACTGGGCACCTCACCACTAGCAAATAGGAGGAAGGAGCTAACCAGCAACCATCTGCACTACTTAGTTGGGGTTCCAGGAGCCACAAACAGCAATGGATCTTACTGTTTTACAGCCCTCGTTAATCTGTGTGTTTGGTGTATGTACATAGAGGCATAGATTTGTCACTATGGGACATTTTCAGGATTAATCAGCTAAACAGCTATCCACAAGTGTGCCTGTGCGCTTCTGTACCAGTAACTGGTGAAAGTGAAAGTTGCTCTGTCGTGTCCGACTCTTCGGGATCCCATGGACTATACAGTCCATGGAATTCTCTAGGCCAGAATACTGGAGTGGGTAGCCTTTCCCTTCTCCAGGGGATTTCCCAACCCAGGGATAGAACCCAGGTCTCCCACATTGCAGGCTGATTCTTTACCAGCTGAGCCACAAGGGAAGCCCAAGAATCCTAGAATGGGTAGCCTATCCCTTCTCCAGCGGATCTTCCCGACCCAGGAATCGAACCGGGGTCTCCTGAGTTGCTGGTGGACTCTTTACTAACTGAGCTATCAAGGAAGCCCCTACCAATAGCTGGTGGAGCCACCAAAACAAGTATAGAATGTGCTCCAGCTCTAAAGCCACAACAGAAAAACAGAAAACGTAAAATGCTTTGCAAAGTAGGAGGGGAGAGCCCTCCTCTGCCGCTGCATCCTCTCCCACCCAGATTTAAAGAGGTTTTGCTTATGTCAGTTTGTTTGTTTCTGTACCCCAGAAACATCATTGGAACAAAGGCTGGCAGCCAATAGGCCCCAAACGAAAAAACAGAAAACTCCTGGACCAAGTCATTGTTAGAGGAGGCTGTGTACTAACGGTCTACAAACTCTGCCTTTAAGGCATCTTATGATATTATGATGTATGTGTGTGTATGTGTGTGTGTGCGTGCGCGTGCGCCTGCATGCTCAGTGGCTCAGTTGTATCTGACTCTTTGAGACCCTGTGGACTGTAGCCCACCAGGCTCCTCTATCCATGAGATTCTCCAGGCAAGAATACTGGGTTGGGTTGCCATTTTCTCCTCCAGGGAATCTTCCTGACCCAGCGATTGAACCTGAGTCTATTGTGTCTCCTGCATTGGCAGGTGGATTCTTTGTTGCTCAGTTGCTCAGTCATGTCTGACTCTTCGCGATCCCATGGACTGCAGCACACCTGGCTTCCCTGTCCCCCAGCATCTCCCAGAGTTTGTCCAAGTTCATGCACATTGAATTGGTGATGCCATCCAACCATCTCATCCTCTGTCACCCTCTTCTCTTTCTGCCTTCAGTTTTTCCCAGCAAGGTTTCTTTCCCACTAGATTAAATTTGGTTTTGTAAGATGCTCCTCTTGGAAACAGAAATCCTTTTCACTAGTGCTAATTTTTATGAGTTATCAGATACTGTATCAGACACAGTACTCTTGCATTTTCTAAGTCATGGGGAAATTACTTGTGTTTTTCTTCCAGCTTTATTCCTCCATAAATTACATGAGATCTTCTTGAAACTCTGAGTGGATCACAACAACACAAGAAAAAGTCAGTCTGCTAGAATTACACTGATGTTATTTTTGCTTTAATTTTTTTCGGCTTCATGTCCATGACCCAGAGAGACCATATGTCTTTTACAGTGAGCTAAATCTTTCTATTTTTTCTTTAGGGTGCTCCTCCCACTTCGGACGAGGAGAAGAAGCCAATTCCAGGAGCTAAGAAACTTCCAGCGGTCAACCTATCGGAGATCCAGAACATTAAAAGTGAACTGAAGTATGTCCCCAAAGCTGAACAGTAGTTGGAAGAAAAAAGGTGAGTGAAAAACTATTTCCTTTATCTCAAAAAGACCACTATAAAAATGGTTTATGAAACCCTTCCACAGAAGAAGTCTGGAATTCCAGAAGTGTTTACTAAGTATTGGCACTCTCACGTTAGACCAGAGCTTCTGGCACAAAGGTTTTCTGGTATGTAAACCAAGCTTTGAGGCCTGTCTTATTCCCGGAGCAGTCAGATGGCCACTGAGGATGTTGGGCTGCCTTCCCCTTCCTAGTCCCCTTCTTAGTGAGACAGCCCCACACAGGACGATGGTTGCGCTACATGTATCACGCTGATGCGGACTTACCACGGCATTTACAGGTAACTTCTGCTGATAAGCTTCCTTTATAGTGGAGAGAGGAGCTGTTTCAAGTCAAAAGGACAGAACAGTATCCAGTGTTTTCAGTATAGTTATATGAAAGAATAAAGGAATCAGAACAAAACACAGTAGATTCTATGACTATAGAGTGAGTCCAGGAACCTGGATGAGGAGAAAGTGACATAGCAGGAAGTGATCTGAAGCCATACACACTCGGTATTCATTACGACAGGGTGAAATGAACTGATGACTCTGTGTCATTTTACTCAGTACTGCTTGCGTTGCCAAGCTCAGATGAAATATTCCAATATGTCTGGGATGAGGCAACAGAAGTTTCTTGTGAGAAAGTCCCCAGGACTGAAACGAACTTTTGGTAATATTTATCATCACCCAACCAAGGCTGTTCAGTTAGACACATGAATTTTTAATGCAAACTTTAAAGGGATTTTTGCTTTTATGAAATTCTTGTTGACCTAAATTTAACCCCAGTTCCAGTTGCAGAAGAATTTAGTTTTAAAGATTCAAAGGAATGTGTTTTAAAATTAGTTCAGAGAGGATCCTGTGGTGTTATTCAGCAGTGAGATTGATTCTGTAGACTTGAATCTGTGGTTATGGTAATAGAGAACAATAGCAACTCAATAAAATATCAAAATGGTACCACAATAGCCAGAATATATTATTTGTTACTTCATTATCTCAGAGAAGACTTGAATGATTCTTCCCTCCTGAACAAATTCTAATAATGCAAAATCACTCAGAGAAGCCCATTTGTCCTTATTCTACAGGAATATAAAAACTTAAATTGTCCAGCTGGTTGATCTGAATTCCTGATGAAGACAGTCACTGTTTTGAGCCTAGGAGTGATCTTTATTTTTGTAGGAGAGGTAGTAAGCTGTTTTGATTTTGACGCATCAATGCTTCTTCTGCAAATCTGTCGGATTTGGAGACCTCCATGGTCATGGTTTATGGTCACGGAGGGAGAGGATTTCTTAACATTGACTGATTAGCTGGAATCATAAGCAGTAAATACCCTGGACCAGCTATCATCTAGCTCCTCACTGGTTGGATTTGATTTCCTCCCTTTTGGGCCACCCCTTCATCACCTACCCTCACTGTGTATTATTGTTCAGTGATTTTTTAAAATTTAAATTTATTTATTTTAATTGGAGGCTAATTACTTTAGAATATTGTATTGGTTTTGCCATACATCAACAAGAATCCGCCACGAGTGTACACGTGTTCCCAATCCTGAACCCCCTCCCACCTTTTTCAGTGATTTAATCGAACAGGTCATTGTCTGAAAACTGAGTAAGCCCACAGTACCAAACTAGGAGGGCTTCCCAGGTGGCTCAGTGGTAAAGAATCTGCCTACCACTGCAGGAGATAAGGGTTTGTTCCTTGGGTCTGGAAGATCCCCTGGAGAAGGAAATGGCAGCCCACACTAGTAGTCTTGCCCGGGAAATCCCATGGACAGAGGAGCCTGGTGTGCTACAGTCCAGGGGGTCGTAAAGAGTTGGACATGACTGAGTGACTAAAACAACAACACTCAAGCTATGAAAACCACAAGATTCAAAGTCTAGGGTATAACAATTATATTACTCTAGACATAAGACAGAGGAGCACCTCCTTCTAGCTAAGATCAGCACTTCTTTTAAGTGAGATTTCAAACTCTTTCCATGTCCTGTGTTATGGCTAGAATTATTCAAGAATATCAATAAAAAACACTTTGGATAAGAATCATAAAGGCCAGTGACTAGCCATTTAGAGATCTAATCATAGCTTATGGCAAAGGACTTAGGGCCTAAACCTCCTCAGAAACCAGAACCAGGCAACAAAGGGACAGCACATACTGACTCAAGACCAAGAAAGACAGGAGAATCCCCAGTGGGGCCCTAACCCACGCTGGGGCAGGGGAAGGCAGGTATTCATTCCCGTACCTCTCAGGAGTCTCCTGGCTGCTATTCAAGGTGGCCAGAGGGTGATTTAAGCAAGCCTGGGGGTTAGATGAAGAGAAAGGAGCAGCAGCAATGCCTGAAAACCAAGGGCCCTCTCATGCTCACATACCTACTTGTTTGTTGCATGATCAGGAATCTCCAACCCCACGTCCACTGTCAAAAGCCACTGTCAGCCTGTCTGTAGCTGAAGCAGAGGCCACCTCAGACTTCACGAATAGGGGTCTGGGAACCTGGAGGATTGCTAAGGGCTGTTGTCCAATAGACTCTGTGTCCACTTCTGCTCCCTCCCAACCCTCAGATCAGACCACAGGAGCCCAGTAAAGAACCTCTGTAACTAGCTTCTGTACTGTGGGCACTTCATTCTGCTCTACAAGATCAATAGATATCAAACTTGGTCACTGCTCTCAGGATACTTTTATCTTAATGGAAACATAAATACAAAATACTTCAAAAGATAGGTAACAATTCAAGAATTAGATAGCCTCTCAGTGATTCAAGATATCCCGTGGCTTTATGACCCCCTATGACTAGTAGTCAGTAGAATAAAGCAAGGTTATGACTCACTAGAGGGGGAGACTCACAATGATTTGGCATCAGGGACAACTGCAAGGAGGTGGTAGGAATGGAATGATTTAAACAGAGGCTCAGAGATAATTTCTGAGTGTAGGGGTTGTCCAGCGCATCATTAGTGGACCAGCCTGCTGAGACCAAAGAGTTCTTCTAGGGCAATACTTCTTAGACTTTCAGGGCAGAGCAAAACAAGATCCTACAGCCCACCCACATCATCTCTTCTCTTTTTCCAGCAATTAAAGAAATCAGTGATAACAAAGAATTAGAGAGGAACAAAATAAGTATCAAAGTAGTGGCAATGTAGCAATTAGGAGAAGAATGATTAACAAAGATAAACCCTAAGAAGAGTTCTACAATTATGTTAATGAACACGAAGATAGCAGCAATTGAAAGCCCTGGAAGCCATGAAGCACTAGAAAGAAATTGTCCTTCTGAAGTGGCAGGAACTCCTCCTCTCTGTGTTGGACATTGCAGCACGGCCATGTGCTGTGTGACAGCCAGATCTGATGACAGCAGACAAAACCAGGGTTTTAGAAAAATGCAAAATTTTAGTGATTCTTAATAACCCGCTTAGCTTTTGGCCATGTATATAGAAAGTCTATGAAATGAATCTCCATTTTCCTGTAAGAACTGAGGGAAAGAAAGAAAGAAAATTAAGTCACTCAGTCATATCCAACTCTTTGCGACCCCATGGACTGTAGCCTGCCAGGCTCCTCCATCCAGGGGATTCTCCAGGCAAGAATATTGGAGTGGGTTGCCATTCCCTTCTCCGGGGCATCTTCCTGACCCAGGGATTGAACCCTGGTCTCCCACACTGGAGGCAGACTCTTTACCATCTGAGCCACCAGGGAAGTTGGCCTGAACTGAGGGAAGCACTTGCATTTGGGAATCAGAGTCTTTTAAAGTCACCCAGTGGGCATTGGACCATACTTTAAGAAACATTGCTGTAGGGCAGTAAGTGAGAGTGAATTGGAACGATCTGTAACTCCTGCACACCCATATGCAGCCCCCTGGTGTCAAGTTAGTCTCTATCCTGTACCCAACATTAACCAACCAGCCTTGATTCTAGAGTTTGCAGTTTTGAAAAGAGCCATTATCATGTCCTGTTGGGGAGGCATGCCTTCTCCATCAAGCACTTTGTGGCAACTCTGGCATCACCTGTTTATGCTGTCACAATCATTATAAAACTATTCATTTTATTTTTTAAAATCTTCTTATCATGCTAGGATATAGCTTTTCAAAGGCCAGGGCACACTGGGTACATCTTGAGCACACATGCCTCATTACTGGTGCCCTGACCACAGCAAGTCTGTAGAAATGTGTTCTTACAGACTTTCCAGGTTCATGCACTCTCTGGGAGATTACTACCTAAAAGCAAGACTAACTTTTCTGTCAAGGACTGAAGGTAACATTGTTGGCCACAATCAGTAAAGGTCTCAGAAATTTGACTTTAATTTATTGATTATAATTTTATTCCTCTGGGAAACTGAAAACAATTAGGAAAAATGTAAAGATTGGCTCATTTTCCTCAAAGGGGGAGAAAAATATGTAAATCCAGAAGAAAATCATTGAATTTTCAAGAGTTCTTTGGATGTATTTTTCAAAGAACATCTATGTCCAGATAAGACATATTCACCAACCAGTCATCCGGAAAGATGCCATCTCTGCTCGAGGAGAACATAAGGCGTTCATTACTCCTAAATGTTAAGCATTACATATCACAGTTATTCTTGCTGATTCAAAGGCTCATTCTGAGAGTGTTGGCAGAAGGGCAAATTGATGTACTCAGACACTTGATGAAGTGTGTTTAGTACCTGACAACAGACCCACAAAATACGTGTAACAAAAACTAACAGAATTGAAGGGAGAAATAGACAACTGAAAATAACAGCAGGCAACTTCAGTACTCCACTTTCAACAATGGATAGAATAATTAGACAGAAGATCAACAAGGAAATTGTCTCAGTTTGTTTGGGCTGGTATATAAGAAGACCATAGACTGGGTGCTTTATAAACAACAGAAATTCATTTCTCACAGTTCTAGAGAGTGGGAAGTCCAAGATCAAGGCACTAGCAGATTTGGTATCTGGTGAGAACTTGCTTCCTGTTTCATAGACGGCCATATCCCTGTGTTCTCACACAGCTGAAGGGGCAAGGAAGCTTTCTGCGGTTTCCTTCATAAGGGCACTAATTCCATTCATGAGGGCTGCACCCTCATGACTTTTTCACCTCCCAAAGTCCCCACCTCCTAATATCATACAGTGGATTACGCTTCAAAATATGAATTTGGGGCAAGAGGACACAGACATTCAGTCTATAGCAGAAACAGAAAATGTGAGTAATGCTATAAGCTAACTAGTGGAACATTCCCCTCAACAACATCGGAGTACATATTCTTTTTAGGCACACATATGGCATAATGTCCAAGACTTGTTTCGTGTTAGGCCATAAAACAACTCTTAATAAATTTGAAAGGACTGAGATCATGGGAAATATGTTCTCAGACTACAGTGGAATGAAATTAGAAGTCAATAACAGAAGGAAATTTGGGACATTCACAAGGTGTACAACTTAAACAACACACCCTTAAATAACCAATGAGTCAAAGAAGACATCACAAGAGAAATTAGAAAACACTTTGAGACAATTGAAAATGAAAATAATAGACACCGAACTGTGGCATGCAGCAAAAGCAGTGTTTAGAGGAAACTAATAGCTGTTCAAATCAGTTCAGTCACTCAGTTGTGTCTGACTCTTTGTGACCCCATGGACTGCAGCACGCCAGGCCTCCCTGTCCATCACCAACTCCTGGAGTATACCCAAACTCATGTCCATTGAGTCGGTGATGCTATCTAACCATCTCATCCTCTGTCGTCCCCGTCTCCTCTTGCCTTCAATTTTTCCCAACATCAGGGTCTTTTCAAATGAGTCAGCTCTTTGCATCAGAGCTATTACATTTAATAGCTGTAAATGTCTATATTAAAAAAAGAACAAAGATCTCAAATTAATGACCAGCCAGTCAAATCAATACCAGTAGCTCCATATTTGGGAACCATGCCTTTTATCATCTTAGAGTAAGCTTACCCCATATCTACATAAATGGCAGATGATTCAACTGATGTCTGAATGGAAATATCAGCCATTTCAAATGATAAAATGTAATACGTTTAAAAAATCTATTTGTATAAACACTGTCACAACATAATAGAAGCTTGGAAATAAAAAGTACTAACCTATAAAATTATCATTCAGCATAGTACTCATGTTGATATCTTCCCTTCCAGTTTTCCCCCTGGGTTTACATAGGAGATACACTATAACTACAGCTGCTAACAATAAGGGATTTGCGGTAACTACCTTCTACCTTTGGAACTTTGAGCTCTGGGTCTCTATTTCCTGGTTTCATAAAAAGCAGAAAATGGTATCTTTCTCATAGGGTTTAGGATTAGGGAGACGTGAAGGATTTTAGGAAGATGTATTTTTAAAAAGCATACCCAGGCACAGCAACTGGGATGGGGTAATTATACACAAATGGGAACTAGTTTTCCTTCATTTTTTTTTCTCAAATAGCATCATTCATAGCACATGTATGGTTTTGAATCTTTTTCCACTTCACATTTTCTTATAAGAATGTTTTTCCAGTTTTACTGAGAAAAAATCGACATATATCACTGGCCAAGTTTAAGGCATACAGCTTGATGGTTTGATTTACATATATTGCGAAATGACTATAGAAATAGGCTCAGCTCACATTATCTCATACAGATATAATGAAAAGAAAGAAGACAAGAAAAAAAACACTTTTTCTCCTTGTGATGAGACCTCACAATTTACTCTCTTAATAACTCTTAATTATTGTCATCATGTTGTTCGTTATATCTCTAGTATTTATTGGGTTGTCTGGGTTTTTTCATAGGATGTTACAGAAAAATCCGAATGAAAATTTTGGCCAGCCCAATATTTATCTTATAGCTGATAATTTGTACCTTTGGCCACCTTCCTCTAATTATTCCTCCCACCTTTTGCCTCTGGTAACAACATGTCTGACCTATTTTTCTATGAGAGTGTATGTTTTAGGTTCTACATATAAGTGAGATTGTATAGTATCTGTCTTTCTCTATCATAAAAACGTTTTATGCTGCTTGTAGCTTTTGGAATTAAGATGATTTATTTTTCATAGTCTGACTTAATCATGGTTTCATAACCTTTTCCCTCTGCCAGAAGACAGAGGACTGATTTATTGTTTTACATAGAACGAAACTTAAAAACAAAAACAAACCTAACAACTTCTCTAAATGTCTTCTCTGTGGTTTGCTGGAAATTTTTTGTCCTCAATTTTGAAATGTTCCCTGCTTTGACCCAATTATAGATGCTCTATTCACTTTGTTTGAAGGAAATGGTTTTATGCTGAGATTTTTCACTCTCTAGTAGAGCCACATTTCTTTTGATTTGTGATGCTCTTTTTTTTTTTTTCCTGTTCCCCAATTGCTTAGGATAAAGATGAGTTTGCAATGGTTCTGAACTGCAAGGTTTTATTCATTTGTTAACCTGCCTGGTGAAGCTTTTGTTCTAGGCCCTGGTTACAGCCTGTGTGGGTGTAAAGTACTCTTGAAGGTGAACGTGAGGAGTCTTTGAGCTGATGGTGACAGTTGCTTTAAGAGGCTCTCTACAGCAAACACACAGAAGCTACCTGGATGGTTTCTATTAAAACAGAGATCTGGAAGGCCTAATGTGTGGATTCTCAGGAGGGATTTGGAACTGGTGAAAGCAGATCTGAGCCCCGAGAAGGGCACATCTGCTCTGGCCAGCTCGCTAGAAGGCAGAGGTGACTCAGGACCCAATTTTGTAGACCCTTGTAATCTGGCATGTAGATTTCCTTGGGCTAAAGGACAGTTACCACTGGCACTTGCCCTGCTCTCAGTGCAATAGAACTCATTACTCTATCTCCAGTGGTTCTGAGGATAGAGGGCAGCATCTAGAGATAGTCTGATTGGTCACAACTTCAGAGAGGTATGGGGTGCCACTGTCATCTAGTGGGGACATGCCAGGGATGTTGGTCAATGTCCGACAATGCTCAGGACAGTCCCGCTCCCCAACAAAGTATTATCCAATCTTCAACGTTAGTTGCGCTGAGTGTAAGTAACCCTGATTGATCTACTTCGAAGACTGACGTTAGGACCATCTTGCAAACATTCTTTCCCAAGAAGTCAATGCAATGCATTTTACAGAAATGAAAACATTAATAAAAAGAGAATAGTAATTAATGGCCCAATATTTATAATCAACTCACATTAATCAGAGACTTAGGAATCGAGCACTCTTAAATATGATTCTTTTGTTAACTGATAAACTAAGCATATTTATGGTATACATGGCATACCTGAATTACAGTATTTGGCCTTAAACAAGACCATTTTTGACAGGTTACTTTTTCCTCTCAGATGTATCAGAAAGCAGTAGGTTATCTCAGCAGCTCATCAAGTCTTTTAAAATATGAATGTTAGGCATGAAGCATTAACATCCATGTTAATGGATCAGCACTAACATCCATGTCATCATTTTTACTGTCATCATTACATTTATTATATACTCGTGATATGCCTGACATATGTACTTCACATACATTATTTCATTTACTCCTTGTGCTGACTATACAGACTATATGCTGTGATGCCCGTTTCATTTATGTTGGGGGAAGAAGGCTGTGATAGTTTGTGTAACTTGACTAAAGTCATACAGCTTGTAAGTCACAGAGGTCAGATATCACACTCCATAGCCAGTTCTTTTAATCACTAGCACCCACTGCATTCTTTAAAAATGTTCTTTTAGTTATAGTCTTCTGGGTTTTGCCAATATTTCACTGTGTTAGGTTGCAGGAAAAACCAGCAAAGGCTTAAAAAGGCTGCAGAAACTGTCATCTACACAAAGAGGTGACATCACAACTTTGACATGTTGGTTTATTTATTCATTCATTTGTTTGCTTGTTCATCCATCCATTCATGCATGAATTCACTCAGTCAACAAGCATTTATTGAGCATAAAGCCTGCACCAGGCGCTGAGGATACCAGCTTTGGGGATTCAAATACGGATCAGGGAGTCTAGCCGGGGTCAGGTGAATGGGCAGAATATTGCCTGGAAGCATGAATCATTTGCTCTCTTTAAGGGTCATGGAAAACAGGAAGGGTTCCTTACTGTCTATAAATATCAGAGCAAGAATGAGAGAAAGGCCAAGGAGGTGAAAGGAAAGGAAGGAAGGAGGGGAGGAGGACGGAGAGGGGCAGTAGGGGCCGTGCCTGGGAGGCCGTGGCCCTGGCCTGCTGCTGACAAAGCTGCGGCCGGTCCGAGGAAGGCCAGGCCTCTGCAGAGCCCGCCTTTGCTCCTGGGCTGAGCAAGGGCTTGGCAGGCATCTGTGTGTCATCAAGAGGCAGTCTCCTACCCATGAGGCCTTTTCTCTCTATTCCTTCTCACGCTGTGTGCAGCCCACGCAGAAAACTGGGGAAGTGAATTCCGGGCTGTCTCATCAGGCTTGGCTGCATCGTGACAACGCTGCTCGCTTTAACTCCCCCGACACATCGTGGCATTTGAGAAGGAGAAGGAGTCACGACGAGACCCGCACATTTAACTTGTGCTTAGCGCCACCTCTCCCTGCCCGGGGACCGATCAGTCCACACCCTCCGGTTTAGGGCTTTATGTGTAGGGCGAGGTGGTGGCTGCTTTAATCCCAGGCAGGACAGTCAATTGGCTTCTCACCGAGGGACATTTCTATTAAGCTGCAGACAGACTGGAGTCGCTTTTGACCAGGCAGGTGGCACAAAGGCAGCTCAGAACAATTTCATCTTGACTGCTGGGAAAACAGCAGAAAGCAAACTTGTCTTATCACCCAGAAGTCACTGGAAGCCTCTAGAAAGGACAGTGGCACTTCTTTCCACTCCAGAAGACCTGCCCTGAAGTGTCAGAGGCACAACTGAATTCCTGAACACATAATATACATTTTTCTGCCTTGCTTTTGCCTGACCCCTGATTTTAGATACAAATGATAGGAATCATGGCTGCCCTTTCGTTCCGGAGGCAACGGATCCTGAAACCTTACCAAACAGGGTTATTCAATTCTGCATGTTCAAACATCCATTTATTCAGAGTAGATTGAAGTTGATTTTCATTTCTGAATCATCTATATATGGGCTACCTGGAATTTACTTTAGCCAAATTAACCTTTTTCTTCATAAAGCAAGTTAGTACCATGAGCTGGATTTGAATGGGAGGGAAGGATTAAAGAACTGGAATGAATTCACTCCTTTAGTAAGTGAACATCTGGGCATCTACTATATGCCAGGCACTATGACACTAATGGTAGGTGATACAAGACAATGTCCCCTGAGGGACTCCCAGTCTAGTTGGGTACAATGTAAAAGTGGACTTTAGCACATAATGGCTGCAGCAGGAAGAAAAAAACGAGTTGTGGCCTTTGAATACAAGTGACAGAGATTCCAGACAGGATGTTAGAAAACAGATATTCTATTGAAAGAGGGTTGAAGAGCAGATGCTTTAGAGGTGCTGCAGGCACAGGTTCATGCCTTGGCTTTGCTATTCTCTTGGTCTGTGACTTGGCTCATCACGGTTTCTTTTTCTGAAAAATGAGAGTAATACCTATCTCATGGGGGCAAGTTTTCTCACCACCCTAAAGGTCACTGAGCAATGTTTGGAGACTTTATGGATGTCACAATACAGGGTGGGTACCATTGCCATCTAGTGGGTGGGGACCAGGGATGCCACCAAACATCCCCCCACAAGAAACTTCAGGAGTGTCGAGGCTGAGAGACACCAAGTCACACATATAGTGTGTACACAGTAGCAGCTATTATTATGATAGTGTGCTACCACGAGAAGGAATTTAATTTAAGACATTGAGCACTGGACGTGCTAGATAGAGTGGGACACATTTGCGCTTCACTTCCCGCTGTGTCACGTAGTAAGTCTGTGACCTTGGGCAAGTTCCTGACCATTCCAAGCCATGTCTATAAATAGGAATGATTATCTCAATCATGAGAGGCAAATAGAAAGAGAGTGAGTTGACTCAGATGGGGCACCCGGCACAAATCAGCATCCAGAAAGCGTCATTCCCTTTTTAGTCCCCACAAATTGCCCATGCCCTTTGCTCCCCCTCCCTTTCTTCCAAGGCCAAGTGTCAGTTGGTTGGTTTTTACATGAAATACTCTCTAAAGAGGAGTTCTGCATATTTTACCAGGGAATATGAAAAAGCTCACTGAAAAAGAAACCCCAGTAATTGTGACTAATCTGAGCTCACCGAGGCCCTTGTAAGCCCCTGGGAGGACTTGTGTCTCTGACCTCCTGAGATGATCTCTAATCTGCAAGTACCATGTTTCTCCAGAAGGAGGCACTGCAGTCCCATTTTTCAAAACCTGCAGCAGCTGCTGTTTCCAAAGCCAATAAAATTACACACATTTCACTTGAGCACTTTCATTTGATCTTTGGAGACTTCAAGGGATTTCCACACCTTCCTTGGCCACTTTTAACTACTAAATATGTCCAGTTTGCATTTCCGATCTTTCTCTGAAGAAAATCAGTTTAAGAAATATTTAGAGTCAAGCCGCCATTCTCTTACTATCAAGGGAAAGGGAAACAATGCATTTCAGACACCATTTTACTGAGCATTTTGAATGGGCTTAATGGCTAAAAACAGAGGCATCTCATATTTTTAGTAATCTTTTGTACACAGACTGTATACTAGTGAAGTCTGGTCCAGAAACTAAAACAAGATCCATGTTGATCTAAACATCCAGAAGCGGCCCTGTGTCTTCTCTAAGACATCCTCTCCTGGCTTATGCCCCATTCACATCCAGTCCCCTCCTCTTAGTATTCTCCAGGGGCGTTTTCTCCCTCTTTCTGATGAAACTAAATTTGATAACTGAATCATTTCTGCTTTGCAACAAGAGTGAAACAGGTAGGCAGTCAGTACCAAATACAACCGCCACATAACATGGCAGTTTGGAGACTCTATGAAATGGCTACTTTAGGGGGTGTCAAGAACCAGGCAATGAGGAAATAAAGGCTCATTTGGAGTTTTATGGCAAGTTTTAAATCCCATCTTTTAACTGGAAGCTACTTGCAGTAGTAATATTAACAAGTTCTTGCACTTGATTTTAAAAAGTCCAGCCTACTTCTGTGTTTACTCTCTTCTGAGGCTCACAACAGTTCCATGAGACAGGCAGGGCAGGAGTTGAATTTGCAGTTCACTCTTACGTGACTTCCAGCTTCACTCAGGGTAGAAGACTGTGGGATGTGTATCATCAAGAGAGTTTGTTTTAAGACTAATTTTTGATTAAGTATAGTTAAGTTCATCTGTATCAATAGATATAAGTGGGTAACTTAATCCTAGCTCTCTTTCTCTGTCAGTGAGAAAAGTTCTGGGTATAGGCAGAACCATCATGTGTCCTGATTTGGTCCATTGCATAGGTTGAGATAGCACTTTTCATTTCAAATATATCAAAAAGGTAGGACCACCATTCAGGGTGCAGCAGGTGCTGAGGGTGGGTGGGGTTAGTTACAACCCATGCAATGGGCCAGAACAGGACAGATGATGGCTCTGCCTATACCCAGAGGGACTTTTCTCACAGAGAAAGAGAGCTAGGATTAAGTTACCCACTTATATCTATAGATATATTTCAAAGGAAAAGTACTATCTCAATTTCCACTTCTGCTCACTGTTTTCTTGCTGCCTAACTCAAAAAAATACTGTATCATTTCCATGTATGTATATATATATATATATATGTATATATATATATACACACACACACACAATGCACACACACGTATTTGATTCTGGAATTTGAAAATCAGGTTGGGATGTCTTAATTTAAGAAAGACCAGGTGGCAGATAAATGGACCCGGGGAAAACTTCTCTTTAAGATACTCCCAGATCATCACCCTGAAGGTCAACTCTTCTGGAAAGCTCTCCATTGTCAGCAACAGCCAAGAAATGGCCTCCCAGATTCCTTACAGGATTCTATACAACATTCACTGCTGGTTATCTGTCAGGGGACAGACAGCCTGGGAGTCATTCTGAGCCAAATCCAATCCAATTAAGGGCCAATTATAGAGCTGCTTCCATTGCCAGGACTAGGCTCCACCACCAACTGAGCTGGTCTTAGAGCCCCTGGTTGGCAGGGAATCCCAGTGCATGGGAAGAGCACATGGCCTGGATAAGACAAAACAGCTGATAATGCCCAGAGAACAAAACAGATGGCATATGAAGCTGCATCAGAATGACCCCTGAACCACCTCACCATCTCACTGCAACTCCTTCATAACTAGCTGCAGACTCTGTTTTCTCCTGGGTGGTACCCTTCCTCACTAGGTGATGAAATCATAAAATGCCAAGAGGCGATGGGCAAGGCTTCAGTCCTGTACTCAGGGGCAACCTGCTGCAATCGTGCAGTCTTGGCCACAGTGCTAATTAGAAATACGGTGCCTGGATACCCACATCACTGCGGACAACCTCACTGAACATGCAGGAGTTCAAATGCCAAGAAACTTGAGTTAGACATTTGTGTTAGGTAAAAATAAAACTCAATTAAAAATCAAAACAACTGCGAATTTTGGTTGGCACCTCCAACCGACTGAGACCATTTCAGGCCCACATTCCAGCATCCACTAGTGTAGTTGTTTCTCCAGGCTGACGTTGTGTGTCTGATCTGCCAATCTGAGAAGCAAGCTCGTCCCTATATTTAACTGAGATCTTGAGGAGAGTGGGGACAAGGCAGCACCAAGGACAGCATCCTGTGGGCTATGGCAACAGAAACTCTTCAAACCGGCCTAGAGCAGCGGTTCTCAAACTTTCTCAAACAGCAGCACCATCTGGAGGGCTTCCTGAAACTTAGAATGCTGGGCTCTACCTCCAGACTTTCTGATTCTATAGGTCTGGGGTGGGCCCGAGAATTTGTATTTCTAACACGTTCCCATGGGCTGCTGCTGCTGGTGGTCTGGGGGCCACACTTTGAGAACCACTGACCTAGAGCCCTCAGTCTAGATTGTTTAGGTCTGGACATTCCAAATCCCCTAACTATTCCATTATTTGGCCCACAGTTTTATAGCTAGTATCCAAAGGTATAGAAAGCAACTTGGCCACATTTCCTTGCTGAAATTCAGACAACATGATGCTTTGATGAAGCAACAGTCAGTAGTCCTTACAATAGTGCTTCCAAGGGTCAGGCACTGTCCCAAGTACTCTACCTCGTAATTCTTAAATGAGTTACTATACATAAGAGCTGCATTTTACAGGTGAGAAAACTGAGGCACAGAGAAGCTACATAACTTGCCCAAGGTGGCACAGCATGTGCTGTGTAAAGTACGAGAGATAATCATAATATAATGCATGAAGAATTCTGCCAGTGGCATCAACTTACCTACCAGTCACTTAATCTCACTGTTACAATATTCATTTCTGTAACTGTTAAGTTCTAACCTTGCTACAGTCCAAGGGTTGGCAAACCAGGGTGCAGGGAACAAATAAAGCCCATTATCTGATTTTCAATTTAAACTTTTAATTTTGAGATAATTTTAGACTTGCATGCAGTTGTAACAAATAGTATAGAGATCTCTGGATGCGGTGATTGGCAAGAAATAAGAGGAGTCACTTTTCCAATCTCTATAGAAATATTTCTAAGTAAGGTTTTGCCAAATTTCAAGTATATGCAGAGACCAAAAAGCCAGGTATGATCGTCTTCATTCAAGCATACTGTTATGGATGTCCAGGCAGTGGGAATAAAACACAGAAGATGTTCTAAATTTGAACATCTTTCAAGTCCAATAAAAAACAGGCCCAGAATCCCAGCTACCTGGCTGATTGATGGGCAGTTGTATAGCTTTTCTCAAATATTATGACATAAGAACTGAAGCCAGTCTCTGAACAACTGACTTATTTTTATTCTAGTTCCTTTAGTTTTGGGGTCAGGCAGCAGCAAGTTTCTGGGTACGGTTAGACCATCCTCAGTGCTGACTTCATACTAGGATCACCTGGACTTGCCTAAGCCCCTCCCCAAACAATAAGGGAGAGGTATGCTTCACAAGACCCCCAGGTGAGTCCAACGTGCAACTTGCGTCAGAAGGACTGGGTTAGAGAATGTTTCTCAGATCCTCCATGGACAAACCAAACTGAAATATTTCTTGTTTGGAAAAGTATTTTTTTCGTTCAATGTGAAGATGGTTGCAATGAAAGTCTCTTAAATGTGAAAAACAGCCACACATTCTTTGAAAGCCATGCAGCATCTATATCCATTTATTCAGAGGGTGATCCGTGGTGAGCCACACCTCTGTTTGGGATAGGACATGGGGAAGAGACACTGAAGTATCCAGACTACCACATGAGTTCAGAACAATAGCCATGTTGGGTTTAGAAGGGGTTGAAGATACGGTGGTTCCCACCAGTGAGGGTGCTATATGCCTTGTTAGTGCTGGGTGTCTATTCCAAGATACACAGAGTCATATCCTCACAGGTAAGGGCGCCATCAATGTCTCTCAGTCTAACCAAGGTCCAGGCCAGTGCAAAGGGCCTGCTTTCCAGATATGTCCCACGCCCTGGAGAGTCACTTGAGTTTAACCATTTACTCAGCAACTTGGAACCCCTCTCCCAATTCATCTCAGACTGAAAACTGCTAGGGGTGCTGTTTCCTCCAGTTGCACCCTTTGGAATGACTCATTAAGAGCAGAGCCCAAGTAAGTCCCCATTCCACTGAAGTTTGCTTTAACAAGTTCAGCGTCTAGATGTAAACACAATGTAAGTGGGGTATATTTTTTGTATGATATGCTAAGGACTAATTGCTGCTTGCTGAACTATGGCACTGTAAGCTTTGGTTCAAGGCCAGCTGGCTGTGTTGGCCCGCTTCCACAAAGGGAAATCCTTGAGTTCTTAGGATGGCAAGTCTCTAGAGACTGGCTCCTCACCTTTTTAGAAATGCCCAAAGCAATATGGTCTTATCCTGCAGCTAGGATCTGGTTTTTGAGATAAACAAAATGTCAACTTTGAGACTCCCATTAATAACCACTACTCACTGACATATAAAATATAAGAGCTGGACTTGGCCCAAGGCAACTATATTAGTTATATATTGCTGTATAACATGGAGAAGGAAATGGCAACCCACTCCAGTATTCTTGCCTAGAGAATCCTGTGGATGGAGGAGCCTGGTGGGCTGCTGTCCTTAGGGTCGCAAAGAGTCGGACACGACTGAAGAGACTTAGCATGCATGCATGCATTGGAGAAGGAAATGGCAACCCACTCCAGTATTCTTGCCTGGAGAATCCCAGGGACAGAGAAGCCTGGTGGGCTGCCATCTATGGGGTTGCACAGAGTTGGACACGACTGAAGTGACTTAGCAACAGCAGCAGCAGCAGCAGCAGCAGCAGCAGCAGCAGCAGCTGTATAACAAATTACCCCAAACCCAGCAGCTTAAAGCAATAATACTATCTCAGAGTTTCTGTGGGTCAGGAGTTCACAAGTGGCTGAGCTGTGTGGTTCTGGCATCCCTGATGATGTTGCAGTCAAGATATTGGTTGGGACTGTAGTCATCTAAACCTTTGACTAAGATTAGAAGATCCTCTTTTAAGATGGTGTACTTCACCACTGGCTGATTGATGATGACAGTTATCAAGAGGTCTTGGTACACTGGGCTGCTTGAGTGCCTTCACAACATGGCAGCTGGCTTCCCTCAGACCCAGTGATCCAAAAGAGAGCAAGGTGGAAGCTGCAGTGATTTTTAAGACCCAGTCTTGGAAATCACACCCTGTCGTTTCTGTAATATGCTACTCATTACACAAGTCAGCCCTACTCAGTGTTGGGCAAGGGTATATGAATACCAGGTGGCAAGACTCACTGGGGGTCACCTGGGAGATTGCCTATCCCAGCAACCTAACTCCTACCCCTCTTTTCTTTTTTTTTTTTCACATTTGACAGAACTGAGGTCTGGAGAAGTGAGTTTTTGCCCAGCGTCACATAGCTTTAACATCTCAGTGTTTGCTTTTCTTTCAACCCTACTGATCCCCATCATTCACAATTTCTTATATTTATTTAAAACACCAAATGTTGTTTATCTTTGGGGAGATTAGAAAGATTACTTCCAAATGTGAAGCCAGTTTCCCTGATGTTTTTAACAGCAGACACTTTCATAAACCAGACAACATACAAGCAAAGCACAAACTCTGAGCACTAGGGAAAGGTCATTAGGCAGGAGGCACTCCAAATGGAGGGAGGAGAAAGCAGAAACTCTTAGGGAGGGCAAATTCAGAAGTAAGCTAAAAAGTCAAGGTTGAAGGGATAAATCAGCTTGTGTACTGCTCCCTCTCCTTGGTTTGTTCTCATATTGTGATCGTGTTCCTATTCTCTTTCGATTTGGGAGGATGAAGACAAAAACAGGACAAAAGCAGAGAGTAACAGCAGAAATCAGACCGATGGAAGCGTGATCCTCCTTAGGAGTTACTGTCTCATTAATCCAAGATGAAAGGCAGTGATCAACCAGAGAAGACTCCCTAGAAGAAACACAAAATTTTTCTTCTGTAAAAATTAGTTTCTGAAAACATACACACACACACACACACACACACACACACACACACACACACACACTTTTAAGCACAAAACTCAGAACTGTGATAAATACTATCAGCTCCTTTGTTTTCAGGATCCTCTTTGAAACAGCCATCTTCTAAAAAGGACAGCAACCAGAAAGAAACTGCTTCTATAATCTCTCTCCCTTTTTGAACAGTTAAAAAACAACAAGGCCTGTCATCTCTGATCAACATAACTAGTCAGGAAACAGGACGACTTTCTCTCTGCCTGACCTGTTTTGTCTAATGGGGTCCACTCTTTCACCCTCTGACAAGCCACCTTTTCTTCTGTGGTGGCTTGTCATTTATAGCAGGGCTGTATTAATGGTTAAATCATTAGGAACAGGTCCGTTTCCCTCCCAAGGCTTATTTCCTGTTCAATAAATTAAGCCATGAGATCGGAAGACTGTCCGTTTTTGCTTTATTGAAGCTCAGATTCTTCCTAGCCCGCAAACTACTGGGGATTGACAGGTGGGAGCCTGCCGGCAGTCTGGTCATTTGTGATTTGTCTCATATTTTGTTCTCTGAGTAAAGTGGGAGGCCCTTGGGAACCTTCCTAAGCCCCTGCTGGAGTCTGAGACTGGAGCGGAGATGCTTCAGTGGGTAGCCCCTGGGCCTTCGCTGGGCCACCTTTCTAAATCCTCAGGCAAGAGTCCTTGGGCAAGTGCCGTGAGTTTCTTAGATGTCTGACCCTTGTTGTTACCTTGAAAGGTTTGCGAACTCCATTTACCCACCATGCTTGTTGCTGCCATGCACGTGACCTCTCTGAGCAATCAGAGCATTAGTGGCCCACAGCTCTCAGAGTGACCTGTGCCTTTCATTCCCTAAAGCCTTTTCTCCCTGGTTTTTCATCACCAGAGCCCTGCAGCAAACAGCATTTTTTTAAAAAGTAAAAACACAAAAGTGATAAACAGGCCATCCTGACAAACAGCCCTTAGTGGCTCCTCACCGCTCCCAGGGCCTGCACGAACTGACTCAGGCTCACCAGGTTCTCCCAACAGGCATTTCTGCCCCCCCTCCCAAGGGCATCCCTTGCTCCAAGCCAGCTCATGGAGGTGCCATGCTGAGTCTAGGCTTTTATATGTGCTCAGAGTATTATTTTCCAATTTCTCTCTCTTTCCCTTCGCATGAGCAGGCTAACTCTTACCCATCACTCAGGTCTCAGTTTAAATACGATTTGGGAAAAGCCTTTCCATTTTTGGGAAAAGCCTTTCCATAGCCCCTTAAACTGATAAAGCATCCACAGTTTTCTGTGTTGGTCCTGTCATGGCTGCACCCGTCACCATGGAGGAATGGATCGCCATCACTTACGTTATTGTCTGATTTTCCCTCTGGATGATCAGTGCCACGAAGGGGTATAACCCACCCATTGGTGTGTCCACAGTGCCAACCTAATACATTTTCTGGCATATAATGTAACCAAAATGAAACCAGGCATCTGGTTTCCAACTCTAAGACCGTTTAAGTACGGTCTCCTCCAAAAGAAACGTCAATTGATCACAGAAAGTGGTCTCAAAAAGGAATGCAAACCTTCACCTAAGATTAACATTGTAAAGTGACCTAAAAATTCTTGACCCATTATTAGTCTATGATTCCTTCTCATTTATTCTTTCCTTAGAGTCCAGTTATCCACTGATTGCCCCGGTCCTTCTTTTTTCTGTAATTTCAACTCAGTTCACTGCTTCCAATACTCCTCTCCAACCATTTAGTCCCCCAGGGGCAAAATGCCATCCCTTTCGCTGAGAACTACTGCTTAAGACCTTTGATTTTCAAAGTGTGCTCCATGGACCAACAGCAACAGCATCCCCTGTGAGGTTGCTAGAAATGGACAGCCCTTGGCCCCCACCCCAGGTTTCCTGAGTCAGAATCTGCAGCTTAACAGGATACTCAAGTGCTTCCTCTGGACATTAAAGTCTGAGAAGTGCTTCTAGGCCAGCGGTTCTCAACCTTGGCTGCACATCAGAGGCCCAGGAGATCCCACCCCCAGAGATGCTGGTGTCATAGTTGTGGGGCAGCCTGGACCTTGGAATTTTTAATAACGCCCCAGGTGATTCCAATGTGCAGCCAAATTTGAGCTCCTGTTCTGGGGGATTTAAAGAAACTCACCCCTCCCCAACTTTGGGAGTGATTTACCAAAGCTTCTAAATAAGACCCCATATCTCCACGCTTTTCTTTTCATGAACATCCTTCTTTTTTTGACCTCTTGTCACTTTTAAGGTGATAAAATTAAGGACCTTTGATAATGGCTTCAAAAGGTAGGATTTGGCTATAACTTTAATGGTTGGAATGATTCACGGTGGGGGGAGGGAATGAAGGCATTAATTTAAGCTTGCTTGGAAAGCTTTTTAAAGAAGAGTCACCAAAACATCCCTCAAAGTCTTGCTAATTATTTTATTATTTATTATTAATTTTAAAAAAGTCTTGCTAATTAAAAAACAATTCTGTACTTGAAAAAGAAAACCCAAATAAATGGCAAACACTATCAAGAAAACTGTTTCCCATGAAACGTACAATTGTATAAAGAGCCCATGCAAATTGGGAAGCAAAATATTAATACCTTAATAGATAAATAAAGGAACTGAACTCACAATTCACAAAAGCAGATGCAGAATTAATAGAGAAGCCATGAGAAAATGAGAACCTCATTAGTAATTAAAGGGATATTCAATGAAAAAAGTTACTTGTAATATTCACAAAAAGTAATGGGAAAATGACCATGAAACAGGGGCTTGTTCATTCCCTCAACAGATAGTCTTCTGTAGAGCAAGTGCTATGCCAGCCTAGATGATGAGGGTGTGGGCCTCAGTAAATGAAGAAAAGTTCCAGCCATTGTGGATTATTATGTCCTCCAACCCAATTAGACCCTGATGGAAGCCATCCTAAAGAGAAAATGTGGCGAAAGTTTTGTTTACTTATGACAGCAAACTTCATTAAGAACCTAAGTGTCCAATAATAGGATTATGGTTAAGTCAGCTCTTGTATACCCACCTGATGGAATAGTACACATACTATCTGTGATGTGAAAGTGTCAGTCGCTCAGTCGTGTCAGACTCTTTGCGACCCCATGGACTGTAGCCTGCCAGGCTCCTCTGTCCATGGGATTCTCCAGGCAAGAATATTGGAGTGGGTTGCCATTCCCTTCTCCAGGGGATCTTCCCAACTCAGGGATCAAACCTGCGTTTCCTGCATTGCAGGCAGATTCTTTAGTGTCTAAGCCACAGGGAAGCCACCATCTGTGATACAATGAATGATAAATAAAAAAAGAATACAAACAGTAGAAAACTGGACAAATGATTCAGTAATCAAATTCTGAAATCCTACATGATCTCGTCTTCATACCCAATATACACAATATATATTTGTACATTTAAAGCTCCAAGGTGCCCTAACACTAAGAAAATGGTTTATCTGTGTTTGATCCAGTAATCTCAATTTTTCTGACCATGGAAAGTTTTTTTTCCCTTCCTTCCCTTTCTTTCAAAGGTGAAACTTGCTTTATTGTCTCTTGGAGCTAATATTTCTCAAACAAATGAACAAAACCTTAATGATAAACTAGCATATATGGTAGTATTTAAGAGCTATACAAAAATAAAAGCCATACATGGGTATATACATATGGAAAAAATTCATTAAGTTGTTCACTTAAGATTTGTGCATTTTACTCGATGAAAATATTAACAGAAAATAATAATTCAGAGAAGGCAAAAATATTTTCAAAAATGAAAATTAGGTATTCATTAGGACAAGTACTAGAATGTTAAGTCAAATTATTTTTACACCACAGGTACACTTATATATATCAGCTATTCATTTGTGGTGCCTCTAATACCATCAACATGTACAGACTGACTGTAGGGGCTAGGAGCTCCGGACAAGCATTTAATCTGGGACCAGCCATTAACTAGCTATGTGACCTTGGACAAGTGATTCAAGCCCTCTGGAGTTTAATTTCCTAATTTCTAAAATGAGGAGGGATAAGAAAACTCAAGTTTCATCCATCTTTGAAAATAGGTTTACTATTTTGGAAGATTGCAAAGCTTTATAGCTATATCTTTGCTTGATGGTGTACCAATATCCAGGTTTTTAAATTTAATACTCCGACTATGGACCACTCACTACGATCGTTACTATAAAAACAAACAAAACAAAGAAAATGTCAGTGAGCTCTAAGGGGATCTCCATGACAGTGTGCTTCCCAGGATGCTTTACTGGAGAGAGTGAGGGAGGCGTACATTCATTTCATATGTTCTATTAACTTTATGTCAAGAAATTGCTTTTCCATTTGGATGTCCCAGGACCTCTGCCTGCCAGAGACCATGCCAGACAGTTCAAAGAGGATATTGGGTATTTCTGATGAAAGTGCCATTGTCCCTAAGTCTCAAATGGTCAGGCCTAAACGACATAGAAGGTTTTGCCATCTTTGGAAACTTGAGAACCTCTTAAGACAGCAATCTATTCGACTTTTTCATCACTTTGTCTTCCTCTGTGCATTACTGATCCCTGCTTTACTTGGAAGTCTTGGGCCAGTGTTTTTCCAGTAAAATCTGTGGCCCCTTTAGAAACAGGGAGGTCTGTGCTCTGACACATGGAGACACTGACTGGTGGCCAGGAGCCACCAGTGGTAACTAGTCTTGGGTTATGCCCCTGATTCCACAGAGATCTCTACCAACAAGTTCAATATCATCTCAGCTGCCAGTTCCTGACTTGATATCGAAGCCAACAAACTCTCAGTACAATAGGATTAAAAAGAAAACACACAAACCTTTTTGAACTTATTTTTAATGAATTTGACCTGGACATGTAATTTGCCTTCTTAGCATCACTCAAATTCTTCACACCCAGCATGTAACACCGCTTGACTGGATTTTAGGTGTAGAATCATAACCCCCAAATCCCCAAATGTCCTGCTCTTTGTGTCTTTCTCATCCCCCCCCTTTTTTTTTTACTAGTAATTAGTAGAAACATTTCAGTTTTTACTTTAGCCACCAAAGGCTTCATGATGTACCAAAGCCAATTGGCGTGGCTATTTTGCAGTTTAAGGAAAAAGTTTTTACCTAGAGTTTTGTTTCTTTTACTTTATGAGTGGCTGGTGGAGATAAAGTTCTGGGTTTGGAGTGACCCTGGCGCAGTTTCACACAGTGTGCTTCCTTTGCCCCTGACCTTGGTGTGGAGCTGCACTAAGAGTTGTGTTTGTAGCTGGCACCGCTTCATCTCTGTGCGGTCATGATGGTCACGTGGGGCAACGCACATGACGTGCTTTGTAAACTCTAGAGGACTCCACCAATGCCCTCTAACAAACTCCAAAGCTCCAACCAGCGTGCTCTGGGAGCCTGGTCGGCCACTCCATACGGAACAGGATGGAACACGAGGCATGGCCTTTCTCTCGACGACATTTGAGTGTCGCTGTGTTTATGGCTCTATGATTTAGCACCACGCAGGAGGAAGTTATCATTGCACCGCCCCCAGGTGTCTGGGTAAAGGACCAAATGCAGAGTAGTGTTGAGTGGACTCCATTTCCTAAATGATGTATGTGGGGCCGTGGCAAGTATGAGTAACACAGCTATAAATGGGTCATGGCAAGGCGTAAACATCACATGCCCTCAGCCTGGACTTAGGCTGACACATGGGAGCTGTCTGGGGTATCACCCTGCCACAGCCGAGGTGTGCCTTTCTCAGTGTGAACCTTTTTTGCTTAGGGTAGAAAAGGGATGCCGGGTAGCTGGAGAGTGACATTTCCCACAGGGTGCCTTGCATTCCCCATTGTTCTCACCCATGTCCCTGACAGGAGAACGGGACACAGGAGAATAGCTGACAGCTGTCGTCTAGGCGGCAAAGCAGTGTGGCCCGGGATACCGCCCAACACCCTTGCATTCCAGCACCCCGACAAACAAGTGTGCTTTACAGGAGGGGCAATTTTAGCTCTGGATCCCTTCCCATTGTTCTCAATTTTAAATGTGAGCCCTGACCCAGGTCTCTGAATTCTTGGATTCTGGTCACATAAAGGCATTCTGAGAACACTCAGAGTCTCACCAGGCCAAGGATGGAGACACTGGTCCTCTGGGGGCCCTGCACTCCTGGAAGGACCGTTGTGACCTTGGCCATCAGCAGTGTCCTGTGTCCAGGGCCGCTGGGCCCTCTCAGATTCTACTGGGGCCAGGGAAGGAGAGCAGAAGCTGAGGGAGGGCAGGGTGGTCTGCAGAATAACTCCGGTGACTCTTCTGCTCCATCCGCTGCCTCCTGCCAGCTCCTTCTACAGGGAAGATCCGGGCTCACTTTGTAGATGAGATGAGGTGACTGTCAAGTCAGTGATTCCTGCATTCTCTTATGAAGCAGTTTGCTTTTCTTAAATCTCAGTGGCCACGGTGGTCTGGGCAAACTGCGTCAAGGTTTCCTTATGTTTCCAAAACTGTCTTAAAGTCAGAGATGTCCATAAGCTGAACCCAGTCATGAGGGGCATCTTAGGGTTTTTAAGACAACAGGTGCTGAAGGGTCGCTGCAAATGGCTCATCCTCTATTTCTCAGGATAGCTATAATTCTAGCCCCGTGAGACAGATGTGTGGGGGTCAAAGTCCATCTTAAGCCTGTCACAGAAATGGCTGCAGATGAGGCTTTATAGTCTGGACACTTGTTGGAGAGAAATGTCACCTCATAGAACAAGCTTCAGTGACAATTTGCTATGAATCATCACCCTTTCCATGCTGCTCAGAGAAGCTCAAGGGATGAATGCCTCGGTTTCAAGGGCAGCTTGTGATGGGCCTCTCCCTTGGCCAGAGAGACTGGCCATATGTCACCAAGCACAGTGGCTGCAGCAGCAACGTGGCTTGGGCACACACTGGCCCTGATGGAGCTGTGACTGGGGCCCAGGACAGATGTGCCAGCACAGTGGGGGCACAGTGCAGCCCATCGGCACTGCTGGCGTCCTGCCTCTGCGGCCCCTCGCCCACTCCTGTGGCCTCACAAGCATTCCAGTGCCGCTTCTTCTCCTGCTCCCAGCCCTCCAGCACGCCAACTTGCTGGTCCCTAGGCTTCTGCTTTGTGTCAGGTGCCAGGAAAGGCAGGGATGTGGAAAGACTTGTCCTTCAGAAGGTCACAGCCTACAGGACGGCTATGGCAGGAATGAGACGAGGGGAGAGAGAGGATGTATAGGCAGCTCATTGCAATGCAGCCTATGACGTGGAGAGCCATTCGGGAGTGGGGGGACTTCAGTTAAGAGTTATTAGCCACTTAACTTCAGTTAAGAGGGAGAGGCCTGAAGGCTTGAATCATGTTATGTGAGCAGTAAGTGGCAACAAACCCATGCAGGGTGTGCAAGGGAGACCCAGACTGGCATGGGGGACCCCAGGTGACCCTGGGAAGCTGATGGTCAACAAAGTGCATTTCAGCCAGGAAATCATGGACTGGGAAAGAGGAAGCATTTTGCTTTTTCCTGGTGAGTGACCTACACTGAAAACTGAGTTTATATGCAAAGGAAATAAACGCTATAATAAAAAATACAGGAGACAGTGGGAGTACCATTTTCAGTTCTGTAGTCAATGACGTGTTCCTACCTTCCCCTCCAGTTCAAGAACCATCCAAACCTTCCCTTTAAGGGAGTGAAAGGGGCCCAGAGCCAGGACATTGGAATTCAAATCCCAGCTTTTCTCTTTAACAGCTATGAAACTTTGAGCTACTCATTTGGCGCTTTGAACTTCTAGGTGTTTCATCCCAACAATGAGTATAATACAACCTGCATCACGGCCACACTACATAAATGTTAAAATGATGCCACGGGCTCTGCCATCTCTACAGAAATACACAGGAAAGCAAAGCTTTCTAAAAGACCTCTGCTGCAGAATTCACCTTGGGGTTCACTGGCCACAGCTGGGTGCCACAGCTGCCCCAAGCTATAAGAGAGACCGAGAAAGGGAGTATTTGGCCACCAGTCTTTGTAGCAGGGAAAAGCAAAGGAGAAGGGGATTGTGAATGGACACGGAGAGAGCCAAGCCATAGTGACTGCCACAGCAGGTGTAGTAGGGGCGGGGTGACTCTCCTACAGCCACTGGCAAAAACAAACAAACAAACAAACAGAATAAAACTATAAAGATTCTATTTCTTAGAAAAGATTCAGCCTATCCACATAAGTGAAACATGCAAGAAATGGCAGCAAAGAATAATGGAAAACAAAGGGGTGAATAATGTTCAACCATCCTGGCACTGCAAGTGCCTTTAAGAGAAAGGGCATTGTATCAGTTAGCTATGGCTGCATCACCAACCATCTCCGAATCTAATGGCTTAAACCAGAGGTCCCCCACCTTTCTGGCACCAAGGACCAGTTTCGTGGAAGAGAGTTTTTCCACAGATCAGGGGTGCGGGGAAGGTTTGGGGATGATTCACGTGCATTACATTGATTGTGCACTTTATTTCAATTATTACATCAGCTCCACCTCAGGCTCATCAGGCATTAAATCCTGGGGGTTGGGGACCCCTGGCCTAAAACAAAAGCATTTATTACTCTGGCTCATGTGTCTGTGGCTCAGCTGACCTAGGCTGGGTATCGGTGTGAGCTGAGGGCTGTGCTCATGTTGCCCATCCTTCACTGGGGACCAGCAGGGGGCCTGGGCACACCCTCCTGGTGGCAATGGCAGATGTGCAAGAGAGCAAATCAAAACATGTGATCCCTCTCAAGAAGTAGGCTCAGAACCAGCGCACTTCTGTGTCATTCTCTTGACTGAAGCAAGTCACGTGGCTAAGCTCAGGCATGAGGAATCCCATCCTCCTCATGATGATAGGAAACTAAAAAGTTACAGGACAATGAGGATGGATCTAATGTCGACTTTATACTCTAGAGCTTCAGAAGGAAGTCATCTTCATTTAGTTTGGAATCACTCAGATCCCTAGAGCCAGAACTGATGGTCACAGCTTCTATTCATAGTTCACTTTACCTTCATGGACTCAAGAGGTAAAGTTTTCAAGTGAAAATGAGGTTTTCAATTTTGACCTGTCCCTATCATATTGATTTACAAGCTGTCCCTAAAAATATCTCACGGGCATTAATAGGTCCTTTGCTTTTTCCTTTGCAGGCTTGATGTGAAGAATTGAGTAAGAGAATGGATTCAAACAAAAATGGCTCACTAAAAAGTTTTATATATTTGTATGAAGATTCTGTACCTCCTGAATGCCTAAGACTCTAGCAGAAATGTCCTGTTTGTACATTTATATCTCTTCCTTCTAGTCGGCTGCACTACTTACTTTATTTTCACGTTTGGCAACTTGCAGAGCAAATCAGCTCCAGAATTCACCACTTGGAGGGTGTGGTTTTGAGAAGGGATATGATTTTATGGAGAAGGATACAGTGATATGCATAACAATGATTTTGATGGAAAGTTCTCTAAGCTACTTCCCACACTATTTTGGTCAATATTTGGAATGTATTTGAGTTCTTCACCTTCTAAATTATGTCAATAAACTTTTTATGAGTTCAAATAAATATTTGAGTAAATGTAAAATGTGACTCTAGACTACATTAATTTTCCTGTGTTCAGATAGCTACATATTCCCCAACATGGAGAGAAACCAGATGTGAGCACCAATCAAATCCCACACCGCCTAAATGGGAGCTTCTTATTCTGAATTACTGGGTACCACAGGTAAAACTATGGCTGACTGATCATTGCAAAAGAAGTTAAATATTGCCTGAGGAACTGGGCATCGCTGACATTCCTGCTTCAAGGACAACTTTTATGGTGAGTGTATTTTACCTCCATAGAAGCTAAGAAATTCTCTTTGCCCAGATGGAGTAGGGTCCATTATAAGGCACAATAAAGTAAAGCTGAGAGATGAGAATGAAAGCGAGAGCCTGCTCATAACTTAGCTGTCCAAAGAAGATGAAATGAGTCTCCTGCTGCTAAGATGGAGTCTCTACGAAACAATCACAAACCAAGAAGAATCAGTCACGCCCTGCTAGCATCTGCTGAGCTTCTCAGCTATCCCTGTAACTTCACAGTACAAATGAGGACCACAGGGACCACGTCCTTGAGCTCACACTGTTTCAGAGATAAGTATGTCATCTACTCGGTATGCAGACACCCCAACACCATGACATTTTTCCTCGCTTCACTTCCTGCTCTTTAAAAAATGTTGGATGTCTTTTTAAACATTCCAACCGTAAATTGGTCCTTAGCTTTTCTGTCTCATCAAGATTGGTTTCCAAAAGCAGGACTGCCATTGCACCCATGTGACTGGCTGCAGATGAAGGCGGTGCATGATGAGTTTAGGTTTTCCTGAAGGGGCGCCCATCTATCTGGTTGTAGGTCCCAGATATCTCACTGGTCTGTGGCTTAGTCTGATGATCTAAATTTACTGTAGTCATACGGGGCGGGGAATATCAAGCAGAACAAAATACACCAGCTCATCATCTGCAGAACATTTCACACCTTCCTAATCAGGATAGTTGGGTAGAGTTACAAACTGTATCTCAGTTTTACCTTTGTTTATCAGTTAGTTCAGTTGCTCAGTCATGTCTGGCTTTTTGCAACCCCATGGGCTGCAGCACACTAGGCTTCCCTGTCCATCACCAACTCCCGGAGCCTGCTCAAATTCGTGTCCATCGAGTCGGTGATGTCATCCAACCATCTCATCCTCTGTTGTCCCCTTCTCCTCCTGCCTTCAATCTTTCCCAGCATCAGGGTCTTTTCCAATGAGTCAGTTCTTCTCATCAGGTGGCTGAAGTATTGAAGTTTCAGCTTCAGCATCAGTCCTTCCAATGAATATTCAGGACTGATTTCCTTTAGGATGGACTGGTTAAATCTCCTTGCAGTCCAAAGGACTCTCAAGAGTCTTCTCCAACACCACAGTTCAAAAGCATCAATTCTTCGGTGCTCAGCTTACTTTATAGTCCAACTCTCACATCCATACATGACTATTGGAAAAACCATAGCTTTGACTAGACAGACCTTTGTTGGCAAAGTAATGTCTCTGCTTTTTAATATGTTGTCTAGGTTGGTCATAACTTTTCTTCCAAGGAGCAAGCATCTTTTAATTTCATGGCTGCAGTCACCATCTGCAGTGATTTTGGAGCCCAAGGAAATAAAGTGTGTCACTGTTTCCATTGTTATCCCATCTATTTGCCATGAAGCGATGGGACCAGATGCCATGATCTTAATTTTTTGAATGTTGAGTTTTAAGCCCACTTTTCACTCTCCTCTTTCACTTTCATCAAAAGGCTCTTTAGTTCTTCTTTGCTTTCTGCCATAAGGGTGGTGTCATCTGCATATCTGAGGTTATTGATATTTCTCCCAGCAATCTTGATTCCAGCTTATGCTTCATCCAGCCCAGCATTTCTCATGATGTACTCCACATAGAAGTTAAATAAGCAGAGTGACAATATACGGCCTTGACATACTCCTTTCCCAATTTGGAACCAGTCTGCTGTTCCATGTTTGGTTTTAACTGTTGCTTTTTGACTTGCATGTAGATTTCTCAGGAGGCAGGTAAGGTGGTCTGGTATTCCCATCTCTTGCAGAATATTCCACGGTTTATTGTGATCCACACAAAGACTTTGGCATACTCAATAAAGCAGAAATAGATGTTTTTATGGAACTCTCTTGCTTTTTCTATGATCCAACAGATGTTGGCAATTTGATCTCTGGTTCCTCTGCCTTTTCTAAATCCAGCTTAAACATCTGGAAGTTTTCAGTTCACATACTGTTGAAGACTGGCTTGGAGAATTTTGAGCATTACTTTACTAGCGTGTGAGATGAGTACAATTGTGAGGAGTTTGAACATTCTTTGGCATTGCTTTTCTTTGGGATTGGAATGAAAACTGACCTTTTCCAGTCCTGTGGCCACTGCTGAGTTTTCCAAATTTGCTGACATATTGAGTGCAGCATTTTCACAACATCATCTTTTAGGATTTGAAATAGTTTGTTTATATATATGAATAAATGATCCATGTTCAGCTTCAAAATTAAATTCAGGTTTAATGTGATAAAAGCCATCTTCATATTTTAATAAGGTTTCCCAACTCAAATCTGCAGCATAACACAGACTGGAGTCATTAGGCATATTCAATGTATTTGTTTAGTTTTTCACTTAATGGGTATTTTATTTTGTTAAGACTCAAATTCACTCTATGGGATCTAGCAAGTTCCACAGTCTATCAGTCATTGGACAGTACATATAATCTAGGGAAAGACAGATTTTATTTTCAGTGAAGTTATAATTTAAAAAACTCACATGTATCATGCTAAATGGCTCTTTAAAAATGCATACATCACATTGAAACAGTGTGATTATTTATCTTACAGGTTCGTAAACAACTGCTTATTATGCAACTTATCCACGGGGGTGGAACAAGGTATTGATACAAGCAGTTGAAGAGTTATTAGAAGAGAGAGAAACAATACTGTTTCGAGGAATTAAAAGCAAGCATAGGGGTTTCCCTGGTGGCTCAGAAGCTAGAAAAATCTGTCTGCCATGCAGGAGACCCAGGTTTAATTCCTGGGTCAGGAAGATCCCCAGGAGAAGGAAATGGCAACACACTCCACTGTTCTTGCCTGGAAAATTTCATGGACACAGGAGCCTGGCGGGTTACAGTCCATGGGGTTGCACAGAGTTGGACATGACTGAGTAACTGACACGTTCACTTTCTTTCGTAGGGGCAATGGCAATTTTAGTGCCTGTGCTCTAAATGGTCCAACAGTGAGCGATTCTGTTGACAGGTGAGGATGTCTGAGGGGAAAATACAGTCCCTTCATCCATCTCAGCTGGCTGCCCACTGTGGGTGAGGTGGGGGGACACACATCTGCACCTAGAACATCCCCTTGCGTCTCCCCCACTGCCCCTCCCCTCCCCAGTGGGATATCTGTGTTCTGTGCTCAAGGCTGAGTGAGAGAAGAAGGCCCCTGCAGGGTCTGGGACCACGTGGGACACCTGAAAAGCTCCTCTCTCTGGAGCGGAAGCCATCTGGATCAAGTGAGGCTCTCTGGAATCTTAAGCCCTCACTTTTTATGATTTCTACATTTTGAGAGAACAGATTGGAGGGTAATTAGCTTAGCTTCCAAGGTTACTTCCTGAGTAGCTGAACGACACAGCAGAATTTTTAAAGTGAGGTCCAGGGCATGGAGAAGGAAATGGCAACCCACTCCAGTGTTCTTGCCTGGAGAATCCCAGGGATGGCAGAGCCTGGTGGGCTGCCGTCTATGGGGTCGCACAGAGTCAGACACGACTGACGCGACTTAGCAGCAGCAGCAGCCAGGGCATGGGGCATGATAATTACCCAAACAAATCCCTCATTTTGAACTAGAGTAGTTAGAGGATTTACACAAAGCCTCTTGTTAGGATTAGGTCCCTAGAAGGAGTGCCACTGATGTGGCCTTGCCATCCTATGACATGCCCTCTCTTACATTCTTGGGCTGATGTAGAATTAGGTTCCCCACTGCAAGATAAGACGTGGAAAAGTTCAGGCAGAATGAGAACAGAGCTTATTTGGTTTCAAGGACCACAGGTTGATCAATTAACACTAGTTTCCTTCGAAGGCATGTGGCATTATCCCACTGCTTTGCAATCTTCAGCTTGAAAAAGAAACTTCATTTAACTTGGTAACTGATGCTCCCTTGGGATTTTAATCTGCTGCTGAATATATGCATCAATGTGGCCCACTGCTAGTTCCTTGCCTCACACAACATCACTGAAATTGCTGTGCTCCTCCAAAGGAGATGATATATTGCCCCAATGTTTGGATGCGATTGTGTATTCAGTCAACAAGCTATGCATGGTGCGACCTACTCAGGGTAACACCAGTTGCCAGCACATTGCTGAGCAAAGAAAACCTTTTGAGGTCATATACTGAGTTCATTTTTTTTCCTCTAAGCAAATGACCAAACTTGTCAAAAAAATGTATGTGCTGATTACAAAAGATGGGATTCAGTTGCAAAATAAGATCACAGCCATAACAACACCTTCACCTAAAAGGTGTTTTTCAAAGAAAGAAAAACAACCTCGATTAACTAATCGTTTTCAGATTCTGGGCTGCACTTGGCCTCATATCCCTCAACCCTATGCCTCTTTATTGCAGGAGAAAAGAACTTTTGTAACATCTGACTTTGGTGCAAAATAATTCAGTGCCACACCAGATTAGGAGCGCGCACACTAGGAGATAACAGGGCTCTTTTTTTATGACCTGCTTTTCCCCTCGTTCAGTGAGGATACCGTCAAGAAGCAGATTCCAGGGGGAATGGGGACTCTCCCCTTGGGCTTCAGATGCCTGCAGCTGAGCTGCAAAGCAAAAGGTGGTCTGTGCTCTAAAAATGTCATTTTGAAAACCTGATCATGAGTTGGGCAGAGGGATGCGGAGAGGAGGCACAAGTGGAATCTCACCTCGGTGGGCAAGCTGCTCTCAACAAACAGAAGAAGCTCTAGGCTTCTCTGCAAACCTTTCCTGCTCCTTAATATTGCTTAGGACTCTATGATGCACTAGATGAGGAAGGGTCCTGGAGGAATTTCACATACGACATTCAATCCACCAGCCCACACAAGTCCTGCTGCCTCACAGCTGATGGCAGGCTTTAGGCAAAAACAAAACAAAACCCCACAAAAACAACCAAAAAAACAAAAACAGGGAAGGTTTTGAGGTTTATTTATAGCTTTGTTTTGCTCTGCTTTCTACTGTGTCTTCTGGCTCCAGCCACACACACACAAAGATCTTGGGGCTCAGCAGTTCTCACCCTTCTTGACCCACTTCTATGGGGCTGGACACCCACCAGGGACATTTCTGCTCGGTATTGGAAATTAGGCCTTTGCCTAGTGTTCTAAAATCATCTGGGGGAATCCAACTTTATTATAATTTCTTGAAAATGGTGTGTTGCATTTATTTAAACTTGCAGGCAAGGAAACAGGCATAGCCGTCTCTAGTGATTAATAAAAATTGTGCATAGACTATGATTCTTTAAATCTCAAAACACTCCCCAAGCACCCCATCCCCAATCTAGTATTTTCCAAATCTCAAAGTCATTGCCAGGCAGGCATCATGGTTGATGATAATGGTTGAGGAGGGAGAGGCAAGGTGCTCCACTTGGAATCCAGGCAAACCACACCCACACCCACAGTGGGGAATTCGCAAGGAGGAAATAAGAGATGTCCCTAAATGACAGACCCAGTTCATACGTGGATACTTAGTCTCTCAGTTGTGTCTGATTCTTTGCAACCCCATAGACTGTAGCCCACCAGGCTCCTCTCTCCACGGGATTTCCAAGGCAAGGATCCTGGAGTGGGTTATTTCGTTTTCTAGGGGATCTTCCCGACCCAAGGGTCAAACCTGCATCTCCTGCATTAGCAGGCGGATTCTTTACCTCTGAGCCACCTGGGAAGCCTGACAGACCCAGTGGTAGACTCCAAACTCTGTAGTTAGATCCAGGTGAGCTTCCAGGACCACCAACCTACAGATTCAACATTGTGACTCTACTTCACTCCTTGCTTGTTTCCCTAGACTTCTCCCAACATATTTTCTTCACCAGTTTGGGAAAGGAACTCTCCCCTTTCTGTGGCTCTGGAATCTTCCCATCTGGATAACTGGACTCCAGCTGCAGATTCTAAACCAAAATGACTGTGGCATTAATTTCCTTGGAGAGCATGCTTCCACCAGAGGCTTTACAGTATCTGCCACCCTGGAGTCTTTCATTCCATTTAGCTCTGGATCTAAACAATAATGCCTATTGCTGGCTGGAAAATAAACCGTGGGAACTGGCATGTTTTTTTATGAGAGGTCACTGGGCACAGCACTGGCAGTGGCCTGGTATCCCCCAGACCTTTCGTTTAGCAGCCGCGTGGAGGCGATGGTCTCTAATAGATGCACCATTAGGCCAGACCTACATCTGAAAGCTTTGTTGATTCAGACATTCAGTAATTAAGCTGTGGGCCAGCGAGCACATTATCTGCAATCAAACATGTCCCTGATCAGTGATTAGATGGGCGAACATGTGACCTCATTGTCTCCGCCAAAGGATGGTTATGTAACAGTCTCTCATCCTCGGAACCATGGTTATGTGCCAACTTTTCATCCCAGTCAATAAGCAGAAATCACTAGCTGTGGTTCTGGGATTCAGATTTTCAGAATGACTGCCTTCTCTTTTGGAAGCTTGATTGCCTTTGACCTGATTGTTGATGTACTAGGAACTCAACAGAGACCCAGACCCAAGGTCAGTGGGTCCAAGAAAGGTGGGAGCTGGGAAGAATGACTGGGAGGCCGGGGGGCATGGCCCTGGTATCATGACCTCACTCAAACAAAGACAGAGCACCTCTGCTTTTAAACTTCAAACTTATCTTGCTGCATAAGAGGCAGTAAAGAGAAAGGTGTGTAGGAGGTTAAGGGGGAGAGAGAGAGAGAAAACATGAGAAAGGGAGAGAGGGGAAAGGAGGGGAGATTGAGTGTACTCGCTTTAGAGCCAAGGTCATGGAATAAGATTCCATGGCTTCTCTGTGGTCTGGCTGAGCAGCAGAAGCCGATCTCTTTCATGCACAATCGAACACTCATCATCTATTTTCTTCTGAAGGGTATTAAGGAGGATGTGTGAGACCTTCCAAGTGTATGTGGCAAAGCCAAGCAAGGACTAAAAGATAATCTGGCTTGAGGTGACCTGAGACATCTAAATGTCACATAGTCTCAAATGCACATGTGACCTGGAACTGCCCTGAGGTGACTCAGGCCCCAGTCCTTTCTTAATCCCTTATTTGCTCTCCTTACTCTAGCAAGATTAACTCAGCCCTAGCCCGCTGAGTGGCTCCCAAGCAGGCTTTTCTCCTGCTTTTAGCTTTCAGGGGCAAGTATCAAGGCTTTTGCACCGTTAAGAGCTTAGTCTCTGAACCCAGGCTGATTGGCATTTCAATCCTGGATGCTCTATCAGAAAGAGAAACAGTCACTTAAAATGCTGCATATGTTTTCAAAATAAAACCTACAACCCAATTAATAAGCAACAAGCCTCCATCCAGTACAGGGCCAGGCCCTGTGGGAGGAAACAATACTGCAGTGTGGAGTCCCTTCATTCACTCAGACGCTTCCACAGTTTTGATGAATATGGTTTAAGGATGACATTGACAAGGGCCATATTTGATGAGTATACGGAGAGAAAAAGTATAGGGAAAAAATTACCAACAATGACTTAAAATGAATCTACCTATCTAGTGATTTAAGTCATGCTTCATTTTGATTTAATTTAAATCCCCCACAATCCAGATTCCTCAAGGGCAATAAGCACAGCAAGAAACATATCTTTTTTGTTTGCTTCTGTGTGTGTGTGTGTGTGTGTGTGTGTGTGTGTATGTGTGTGTGTGTTTTAATTTTCCCAGAAGCAGACTCTGGGACAAGGATTTAAGTAAAGGGAGCTTTTTTTGGTGGGCTTCCCTGATGGCTCAGTGGTAAAGAATCCACCTGCCAACAAAAGAGATGCAGGTTCAATCCCTGAGTGGGGAAGATCCCCAGGAGAAGGAAATGGCAACCCACTCCAGTATTCTTGTCTGGGAAATCCCATAGACAGAGGAGCCTGAGGGGTTATGGTCCCTGGGGTCACAAAAGAGTTGCATGCGACTAAATAACAACAACAACAAGCTCATTTGGGTAGGGAAGGAAATCAGCAGGGGCTGGGAAGATGAAATAAATAAGGCAGGAGAGGCAGCTGAAGAAGTGGTGAAGCTAGTCTAATGATGGGTAACTGGAGCTTACCCAGCGATGGGGAAGCTCTGGGAGTCTGAATAGAACACATGCTCCAGAGTGGTCTGAGCTCGAGTGAGAGAGCTGGGATATTTATACGTCACTTCCCATCCATCACTGATGGAGAGCTGCCTGTTGGTGGTTGGATGGCATCATAGACACAAAGGATGTGAGTTAGAGCAAACTCCAGGTGATAGTGAAAGACAGAGAAACCTGATGTACTGCAGCCCATGGGGTCATAAAGAGCTGGACATGACTTATGACTGAACAACAAAGAACAACTAACCACCATCTGGCAAAGTACCATTTGCAGATGGGGGAAGCACTCTCCCCACTAGCGAGGAACGTGGTGACTGGCAGGCTGGAAGCTGGGTCATGTAATGAAATGTGGGAGCCAGTAGGATACGGGTGAGGCACGGGTCCTGTTAGAGCTTCTATGTACAAAAGGACAAAAATGAAATTCTTACTGTAGACCATAAACATTTTCTATTGAAGATGTGACCAGCTAAATATACAACATTGATTCAGGAAGTGAATTATTCCTGGTATTTTCTCTTAACAAATGAAGGGGAAAACATCTTCTGGATAGGTAAGTTGCATCCTTGTTTCTTTTCCTACAAGGGTAACCATTTTGAAACATTACTGATGATGAAAATAAATTAAAAACTAGAAATTCTACAGGGCATCTTATATCAATTTCACAAACACCCCCACCCCCTTATATTTTTCAAACTACATTTTCATCATAATGTTACAGCCATAAAGCCAGGGAAGTATCTATCTATAGTGATATCAGTTCAGTCACTAAGTCGAGTCCAACTCTTTGTGACCCCATGAACTGCAGCACGCCAGGCCTCCCTGTCCATCACCAACTCCCGGAGTTCACCCAAACTCATGCCCATCTAGTCAGTGATGCCATCCAGCCATCTCATCCCCTGTCGTCCCCTTCTCCTCCTGCCCCCAATCCCTCCCAGCATCAGAGTCTTTTCCAATGAGTCAACTCTTTGCATGAGGTGGCCAAAGTATTGGAGTTTCAGCTTCAGCATCATTCCCTCCAAAGAACACCCAGGACTGATCTCCTTTAGAATGGACTGGTTGGATCTCCTTGCAGTCCAAGGGACTCTCAAGAGTCTTCTCTAACACCACAGTTCAAAAGCATCAATTCTTCGGCGCTCAGCTTTCTTTATAGTCCAACTCTCACACCCATACATGACTACTGGAAAAACCATAGCCTTGACTAGATGGACCTTTGTAGGCAAAGTAATGAATGTCTCTGCTTTTGAATATGCTATATAGGTTGGTCATAACTCTCCTTCCAAGGAGTGACCATCTTTTAATTTCATGGCTGCAATCACCATCTGCAGTGATTTTGGAGCCCCCCAAAATAAAGTCTGACACAGTTTCCACTGTTTCCCCATCTATTACCCATGAAGTGATGGGACCAGATGCCATGATCTTAGTTTTCTGAATGCTGAACTTTAAGCCAACTTTTTCACTCTCCTCTTTCACTTTCATCAAGAGGCTGGCTTGGAGAATTTTGAGCATTACTTTCATCCAAGCCTGGCTTGGAGAACTTTGAGCATTACTTTACTAGCGTGTGAGATGAGTGCAATTGTGAGGAGTTTGAACATTCTTTGGCATTGCCTTTCTTTGGGATTGGAATGAAGACTGACCTTTTCCAGTCCTGTGGCCACTGCTGAGTTTTCCTAATTTGCTGGCATATTGAGTGCAGCGCTTTCACAGCATCATCTTTCAGGATTTGAAATAGCTCAACTGGAATTCCATCACCTCCACTAACTTTGTTCGTAGTGATGCTTTCTAAGCCCCACTTGACTTCACATTCCAGGATGTCTGGCTCTAGGCGAGTGATCACACCATCGTGATTATCTTGGTCATGAAGATCTTTTTTGTACAGTTCTTCTTGTATTCTTGCCACCTCTTCTTAATATCTTCTGCTCCTATTAGGTCCGTACCATTTCTGTCCTTATTGAGCCCATCTTTGCATGAAATGTTCGCTTGGTATTTCTAATTTTCTTGAAGAGATCTCTAGTCTTTCCCACTCTATTGTTTTCCTCTATTTCTTTGCACTGATCGCTGAGGAAGGCTTTCTTATCTCTCCTTGCTATTCTTTGGAACTCTGCATTCAGATGCCTATATCTTTCCTTTTCTCCTTTGGTTTTCACTTCTCTTTTCACAGCTATTTGTAAGACCTCCCCGGACAGACATTTTGCTTTTTTGCATTTCTTTTCCATGGGGATGGTCTTGATCCCTATCTCCTGTACAATGTCACGAAACTCCATCCATAGTTCATCAGGCTCTCTATCAGATCTAGTCCCTTAAATCTATTTCTCACTTCCACTGTATAATCATAAGGGATTTGATTTAGGTCATACCTGAATGGTCTAGTGGTTTTCCCTACTTTCTTCAATTTAAGTCTGAATTTGGCAATAAGGAGTTCAGAGCCACAGTCAGCTCCCAGTCTTGTTTTTGCTGACTGTATAAGCTTCTCCGTCTTGGCTGCAAAGAATATAATCAATCTGATTTTGGTGTTGACCATCTGGTGATGTCCATGTGTAGAGTCTTCTCTTGTGTTGTTGGAAGACGGTGTTTGCTATGACCAGTGCGTTCTCTTGGCAAAACTCTGTTAGCCTTTGCCCTGCTTCATTCCGTATTCCAGGGCCAAATTTGCCTGTTACCCCAGGTATTTCCTGACTTCCTACTTTTGCATTCCAGTCCCCTATAATGAAAAGGACATCTTTTTTGGGGTGTTAGTTCTAAAAGGTCTTGTAGGTCTTCATAGAACTGTTCAACTTCAGCTTCTTCAGTGTTACTGGTTGGGGCATAGACTTGGATTACCATGATATTGAATGGTTTGCCTTGGAAATGAACAGAGATCATTCTGTCATTTTTGAGATTGCATCCAAGTACTGCATTTCAGACTCTTTTGTTGACCATGATGGCTACTCCATTTCTTCTAAAGGATTCCTGCCCACAGTAGTACACATAATGGTCATCTGAGTTAAATTCACCCATTCCAGTCTATTTTAGTTCGCTGATTCCTAGAATGTCGACGTTCATTCTTGCCGTCTCCTGTTTGAAGGTGAAGGTGAAGGTGAAGTCACTCAGTCGTGTCCGACTCTTTGCGACCCCATGGACTGTAACCTACTAGGCTTCTCCGTCCATGGGATTCTCCAGGAAAGAATACTGGATTGGATTGCCATTTCCTTCTCCATGGGATCTTCCTGACCCAGGGATCGAACCCAGGTCTCCCGCATTGGAGGCAGACGCTTTAACCTCTGAGCCACCAGGGCCTTGATTCATGGACCTGCCATTCCAGGTTCCTATGCAATATTGCTCTTTACAGCATTGGACCTTGCTTCCATCACCAGTCACATCCACAGCTGGGTATTGTTTTTGGTTTGGCTCCATCCCTTCATTCTTTCTGGAGTTATTTCTCCACTGACCTCCAGTAGCATATTGGGCACTTATCGACCTGGGGAGTTCCTCTTTCAGTATCCTATCATTTTGCCTTTTCATACTGTTCATGGGGTTCTCAAGGCAAGAATACTGAAGTGGTTTGCCATTCCCTTCTCCAGTGGACCACATTCTGTCAGACCTCTCCACCATGACCCGCCCGTCTTGGGTGGCCCCACACGGCATGGGTTAGTTTCATTGAGTTAGACAAGGCTGTGGTCCTAGTGTGATTAGATTGACTAGTTTTCTGTGAGTATGGTTTCAGTGTGTCTGCCCTCTGATGCCCTCTTGCAACACCTACTGTCTTACTTGGGTTTCTCTTACCTTGGACGTGGGGTATCTCTTCAGGGCTGCTCCAGCAGAGCACAGCCGCTGCTCCTTACGTTGGACGAGGGGTATCTCCCACAGCTGCCCCTCCTGACCTTGAACGTGGAGTAGCTCCTCTCGGCCCTCCTGCGCCCGCTCAGCCACCGCTCCTTGGATGTGGGGTTGCTCCTCTAGGCCGCCACCCCTGACCTTGGACATGTGGTAGCTCCTCTCAACCACGCTTTTGCGTGGTCCATTGCAGCCGGACCTATTTATATAGTTCTATATAAATAAATATAGCTATATAAATATAAATATTACATGATTAATGATACTTGCTCTCCATATACAATTAATATACAAGATAGCTATCACTATGAGGGCTTGTTTTTATTTCTAAAATAGATATGTCCCTAGAAAAAACTGTTGATCAGACCCAGATTTCCCTTTTCTATAAAAGCAGCATGTTTTCATCTATTAGGAATTTTTGAAAGCTCCAATAAAATATCCTCATGGTTAAACTCCATGGCTCCAGAGCACCCGAGACTGTCAGTCTTGTTTATGTAAGTCATTGCAAACTGCACACAACTTGAGGCTTAAGTATCAGTTCAATAAGAAAGCACTCTTGAGTGAATTGATAAAAAGAGCAAAAGAGAAAGAGAACTTGAGCATAACGTGTAATCGATACCAATGATTTGGGAGCCTGCTAGGCTCTGCAGTGAAAATGGCAAATAAGGTAACAGCATCAAGAAGGAAGAGGAAATGAAAGCACCAGCAACAGAAATGCGGCTGAGTAAGTCACTACATGATGTTCTGAGATGCCCTGAGGTCGAAGGGTGGCAAACAAGTCTCTCCCATTGGGTGAATTCCCTGCCATGGTGAGTTGGGGGTGATTGGAGCATAGAAAAGGGCAAAAGTAGTTTCACCACTATAAATGTAAAAATGTTTTGAAAGTGGCAGAGAGATCTAGGTGTCCACTGATATTCACTTTCCCTCCTCTTCCTCAGTAATAAAAGCTCTGAATTATAACTAGCTGCACAACTACTCTTCTTGCAGCTCACAGTAGCCCTGTGACTAAATTCTGGCTAAAGGTCATTAAGCAAAACAGTGTATATAATTTGTGGTGAGCGACCCTGAAGGGAGACATCAGCTACTTCTTTCTTTCCCTTTTCCTCTTTCTTCTAGCTGCAATGCAGATGTAATGGATGGAGCAGGAGCTGCCACCTTGGACCATGAAGTGGAAGCTGTGTGTTATTAGGAACCTAGGTCCACAGAGCCACCACAGTGGACTTGGGTTGCTGACATTTCGAGGGGAGAAAACAAAACCACTTTCTTGTCCTTTGGGGGTTTTGTTACCCATCAGTTCAGTTCAGTTCAGTCGCTCAGTCATGTCTGACTCTTTGCGACCCCATGAATTGCAGCACGCCAGGCCTCCCTGTCCATCACCAACTCCCGGAGTTCACCCAAACCAATGTCCATTGAGTCGGTGATGCCATCCAGCCATCTCATCCTCTGTCGTCCCCTTCTCTTCCCGCCCTCAATCTTTCCCAGCATCAGGGTCTTTTCAAATGAGTCAGCTCTTCGCATCAGGTGGCCAAAGTATTGGAGTTTCAGCTTCAACATCAGTCCTTCCAATGAACACCCAGGACTGATCTTCTTTATGATGGACAGGTTAGATCTCCTTGTAGTCCAAGGGACTCTCAAGAGTCTTCTCCAACACCACAGTTCAAAATCATCAATCCTTCAGCGCTCAGCTCTCTTTTTAGTCCAACTCTGACATCCACACATGACTACTGGAAAAGCCATAGCCTTGACTAGACAGACCTTTGTTGGCAAAATAATGTCTCTGCTTTTTAGTATGCTATCTAGGTTGGTCATAACTTTCCTTCCAAGGAGTAAGCGTCTTTTAATTTCATGGCTGCAATCACCATCCACAGAGATTTTGGATCCCAGAAAAATAAAGTCAGCCACTGTTTCCACTGTTTCCCAATCTATTTGCCATGAAGTGATGAGACTGGATGCCATGATCTTTGTTTTCTGAATGTTGAGCTTTAAGTCAACTTTTTCACTCTTCTCTTTCACTTTCATCAAGAGGCTCTTTAGTTCTTCTTCACTTTCTGCCATAAGGGTGGTGTCATCTGCATATCTGAGGTTATTGATATTTCTCCTGGCAATCTTGATTCCAGCTTGTGCTTCATCCAGCCCAGCATCTCTCATGATGTACTCTGCATATAAGTTAAATAAGCAGGGTGACAATATACAGCCTTGACATACTCCTTTTCCTATTTGGATCCAGTCTGTTGTTCCATGTCCAGTTCTAACTGTTGCTTCCTGACCTGCATACAGGTTTCTCAAGAGGCAGATAAGGTGGTTGGTATTCCCATCTCTTGAAGAATTTCCCACAGTTTATTGTGATCCACACTGTCAAAGGCTTTTGCATAGTCAATAAAGCAGAAATAGATGTTTTTCTGGAACTCTCTTGCTTTTTTGATAATCCAGGGGATGTTGGCAATTTGGTCTCTTGTTCCTCTGCCTTTTCTAAAACCAGCTAGATTATCTGGAAGTTCATGGTTCACATATTGCTGAAGCCTGGCTTGGAGAATTTTGAGCATTACTTTACTAGCATGTGAGATGAGTGCAATTGTGCAGTAATTTGAGCATTCTTTGGTATTGCCTTTCTTTGGGATGGGAATGAAAACTGACATTTTCCAGTCCTGGGGCCAATGCTGAGTTTTCTAAATTTGCTTGCATATTGAGTGCAGCACTTTCACAGCATCATCTTTCAGGATTTGAAAGCTGAAGTTTAGATCTGCGAGTTATTTACTGGAAAGAGATTTTCCTTTTTGATCAACAACCATATCCAGTTCTGTTTAGAACTGCAGTCATTCTCAATCTCTCCCTGCCTACCTGCACAGAAAGGATGGATACTTGCTTCCATGGTGAGCTAGAGCATGGACACATTATGTGAAGGCAGGTCATTTGAGTATGGAAAAGAGAGCAGTGAACAATTTAGAATTTATTTAGAAATCATTCTAGATTAACAGTAGTAGCTCATCCAGTCTAATGGTGGCAGTGGCTGAGGCAAGGTTCAGGAGAGGACAGTGGTACACTGGTGTCCTGACCAAACTTTTTTATGGCGTGTTTTTCTGTCCTGCTCACCTACTTTTCTCTTACTGTTTCTCAAAGCCAGTTTCTCCAGCCTTCCAATTGAATATGTGAAATATCCAGCATCCTTCCAGTGATGGGTCAGTATCTACTGCTTAGAATCGTAAACTAGACTCACACAGAAATTGGTATTTGGGCATGAGTTTTAACAAACAGCCTTAGGGAAATGGAGGCTCTCTGAAGGGAGTTATTTGTCCTAGTTGGGTCTGAAACTGGCAAACTATTCATCTAGGGTCACCAGGAATAACATCCTCATTAAAGACACGCTGCTCCTTGGACTGCCACAGCTCTACTTGGCAGCATCAAGAGTGAAACCCTCCCTCGCAAAGGGGAATCATTTCTCTCCTGGTAGGAGAGACAAGGCAAGCAGCTCTAAGTGCCCATCTCTCCTACTCTCTCCTCATTCACACCCCCTACTATTATCTGCCTTAGGATCACCAGGACTCATCTCATTATGTCCAAAACACATTCATCCATCACAAGAAGCCCAGGCCGCCAACACACTCTTATCCGTGCTTCAACCCCCTTGTAGCTTTGCGTATCTCCTATTCAGGCCCCACCGCCAAGCCCTCCCCAACTCTCTGAGGTGCCCTCCATAACCCTAGCTGGTCATCAACAGAACCCCTTCGGCTCAAGTCTCTTTTCTAAATGACCCCTCAGTTCAGGGTTCCCCAATAGAGGACAAGGCATGTTCTAACAGAAACTGTTAGAAAGCCTCAGGGCTTTCACACGAGGACATCACTTTCTCTACAACCCTTTCAAATGGTGGCTGTTTTTAGTTTTCAGTCCCATCTTTCATACAGTGTGGGGCATGGTGATTCTGGATCCAGCAGGCTAGCTCAAGAAGCTGATAGTCATTATTATAGTTTACTTGATTGGTTGACTAAATTCTGGATTCAGTTGGGACTCACCTTGAATGAGGTTGAGATGTAAGGATCTGCAAGGATTCTAAAGACTTATGGACATAGTAAAGCTCAAGTTCATTCTTTTGTGTGTTTTCCACTAATATCACTTGAGAACCACTCAGAAGAGTCTTCCCCATGGCCTTAAGAAATCAGTTGGTGAGGAGTGTGCTCCTCACCAGAGGAGAGATTGACTGACATGAGATCACATGTAGAAACAGGCTAGCTGATATCAATGTGTCCTAAAATCAAGAGGTCAAGGGACACTACTTAACAAGCAGCAAGATGACCATGGTTATTATGGGATTGATAGATCTGACTGGGATTGACCTTGGGATTGCCAGATCTGAAGATCATGGGTAGTCTACGGAGTCCCCCTTTGACTTTGAAAACAACAAACTCTGGTTTCCCCATTTGACTTTGACAACAACAAACTCTGGTTAACAGAGGTTAGACATGTGCCCCTAAATATAATGACTGAGTTGAGACCTCTTACCGAGGTCTAAAATCTGAGTCACCCAGCTCCCAGACCAGAGCTCCCTGAACTGCATGCACCAAAAAGGAACCCTGCAAAGACTTTCCCAGTATCTCCTGGATCTTTCTAGCCCACTTTAGACAGACCTCATTGTTTACCACAGTAAATACACTCTGGGGAAAGGAAATAATGTACATCTTTGGGGGTATTACCGGATGCTGAATCTAAGATAACACTAATTTCTGAGAACCTGGAAAGTTACTGTGGCTCATCAGTTCGTCTTGTGGGAAGATAAAGGATTTTGGACAGGAGTCCAGCTCATGGTGATGCCTGTGGGACCCTGAACCCACCTCCAGGTTGTTTATTCAATTCCTGAATATTGACAAAATATATTCTCAGAAACTGTGGCAGATTTTATTTTCCAAAGAGAGCTGCAATGCTATTTCCTATCCCAATGTTGTTCTCAAATGTGATCCTGCAACTGCCCCAATAAGAGGTAGAGTCTGTTTCTCCACTGCCTTGAATCTGGGTGGGCCCAGTGACTACTCTGATCAATAGAATAGGGAAGAAGTGATGCCATACCAGTTCTATGTGTACCTCTTAACTGGTTGGGCACTTCCTGCCTCTTGGAAGGCAGCTGCCCTGTCAGAAGAGCAACTACCTTGAGACCACCACACTGGGAGAAGCCCAAGTCAACATAAGGTGTCATGTGGGAAAACACAGGCACAAGACTGATTTGACTAACTGATTTGACAATGAGGATGGGCTTTCCCACTTACATGGTATGGCAGACACTTTAACTTGAATGGGCTAAAGCTGCAGTTTCAAGCTTTAAATAAAAAGATAATTAAAGCATGTGCCAATATAAAAGTACTTTATAGTATGGCGACAAATAGAACTATATGCTAAAGTTTTCTAAGTTTAAAGGCTAAATGAGATGGCTGGTGGAGAAATAACACAACTATTAATTTTACTTGTTGTTCTAAGTCATAATAATATATTTTTAGTATACTTACAGAAATGGAGACAGTAAATGACGCAAAGTGTAGACAACAATTTCTCAAGTCATATAGCTTTAAGCTTTTGCTTTTAACAAAATTGAAAATCCTATGAGCTGGGTGCTCATACATTATCAAAAATAATTCTTGTTGATAGATCACCACATAACATTTAGCACATACTTGGAAAGAGTTCAACAAATTGAGTGTCATTGGGATAGCAAAACTCCTACATTCCTATATACTTATATCAGCAAGATTCAGAACTCTTATCTTTAACAATGAAAAAATAGGAACAAATTGTTTCATTGTTGCTGAACCCTGATTCTTTCTAGCAGTAAGTCATGTTCATCTATGGATGTATGAACTAATTTTAAAAAATCAGCCACTTCCATATTACCAAGAAATTAAATTATAATTAAATTTTGTTTTTGTGTCTTATTATTGACTTTTACATTTACGCTGTTTTGCACTAGTCAAGATTATCCATACACACACACAGAAAGTTGAGGAAATAATCTGCCAGTATTTCAAAACTTATCTGATCTAGTAAAGCAGTTGTTAATGTCATTGATTAATGAGTGAAGCTTTGTTATGTATCTTCATTCTTCACTTCCATCTCACTTATTAATGTGAACAGAATGATAAACCAACATCCATGTCAGAACTACATTCATTAGTTAACTACTCAAGCAACTTCCTGACTGAATCAGACAATACCCAAGCCTTTATTTCTAGTCTGGTTTTGTCAAATCATGGTTGATTTGTGACCATAGGTTGGTAAAAACAACAACGGAAGACAAACAACTGCTCCACCACAAAACCCTCAGTTCAGTCGCTCAGTCATGTCCAACTCTTCACGATCCCATGGACCACAGCACGCGAGGTCTCCCTGTCCATCACCAACTCCCAAAGTCTACTCAAACTCATCTCCATTGAGTCGGTGATGCCATCCAATAATCTCATCCTCTGTTGTCCCCTTCTCCTCCTGCCTTCAATCTTTCCCAGCATCAGGGTCTTTTCCAGTGAGTCAGCTCTCCACATCTGGTGGCCAAAGTACTGGAGTTTCAGCTTCAACATCAGTCCTTCCAATGAACACTCAGGACTGATCTCCTTTACGATGGACTGGTTGGATCTCCTTGCAGTCCAAGGGACTCTCAAGAGTCTTCTCCAACACCACAGTTCAAAAGCATCAATCCTTTGGTGCTCAGCTCTCTTTATAGCCCAACTCTCACATCCATACATGACTACTGGAAAACCATAGCCTTGACTAGATGGACCTTTGTAGGTAAAGTAACATCTCTGCTTTTTAATATGCTGTCTAGGTTGGTCATAACCTTCCTACCAAGGAGCAAGCATCTTTTAATTTCATGGCTGCAGTCACCATCTGCAGTGATTCTGGAGCCCAAAAATATAAAGTCAACCCCTATTTCCCCATCTATTTGCCACGAAGTGATGGGACCAGATGCCATGATCTTAGTTTTTTGAATGTTGAGTTTTTTTCACTCTCCTCTTTCACTTTCATCAAGAGGCTCTTTAGTTCTTCACTTTCTGCGATAAGGGAGATGTCATCTGCATATCTGAGGTTATTGATATTTCTCCTGGCAATCTTAATTCCAGCTTGTGCTTTGTCCAGCCCAGCATTTCTCATGATGTACTCTACATATAAGTTAAATAAGCAGGGTGACAATATACAGCCTTGACATACTCCTTTCCCAATTTGGAACCAGTCTGCTGTTCCATGTCCATTTCTAACTGTTGCTCCCTGACCTGCATACAGATTTCTCAAGAGTCAGGTCAGGTGGTCTGGTATTCCCATCTCTTTCAGAATTTTCCACAGTCTGTGATCTACATAGTCAAAGGCTTTTGCATAGTTAATAATAGACATTTTATTATTAGAAATAAATAAAATTCTATTTTCTAAATTTATTCTATAAATAAATTTCTATAAAGAAATAAATACATTTCTATTTATTAATAGAAATAGACGTTTCCCTGGAACTCTCTTGCTTTTTTGACAATCCAGCAGATGTTGGAAATTTGAACTGATTCCTCTGCCTTTTATAAAACCAGCTTGAACATCTGGAAGTTCACGGTTCATGTATTGCTGAATCCTGGCTTGGAGAATTTTAAGCATTACTTTACTAGCGTGTGAGATGAGTGCAATTGTGTGGCAGTTTGAGCATTCTTTGGCATTGCCTTTCTTTGGGATTGGAATAAAAACTGACCTTTTCCAGTCCTGTGGCCATGGCTGAGTTTTTCAAATCTGCTGGCATATTGAGTGCAGCACTTTCACAGCATCATGTTTTAGGATTTAAAATAGCTCAACTGGAATTCCATCACCTCTTCTAGCTTTGTTCGTAGTGATGCTTCCAAAACCTTCAACCTTTGACAATCAATTAGCTATATGGAATTTATAATAAAGAGCATTGTAGATTTCATTATTAAAGTATGTGCTAAATATCCTTTACATCAGTAAAATTTGTAATGAATATCTTTCTTTTCATAGATCTAGTTAAACCTTACCAGCACACCACTGCAGTCAGCCCAGGTGGGGCAGAAGATAATGGGACCATGAAGGAGGAATGGCCAAAGGTAGTCATAAATACTGCCTCATCAGGGGCACAAACAAGGACCATAGATTCTCTACAAAGATTCTCTTCCTCACTGTGCCACATGTTTATTTACACATCTTATTTTATTATTTTTTTTTTTACTTTTTGGCTGAACCCCATGGCATGTGGGATCTTAGTTCCCCAAGCAGGGATAGAACCTGTACCCCTCCACCCTGCCACCTCCACCCACAGTGGAAGGTGGAGTCCCTATTTACATATTTTAAACTGATCGCCTTTTGTTTCCTTTTCCTTTACTTCACCATTGCACAGAGTGTGATGGTGGTTGAGAAGGGATTATGAGAGAAACAGATATCCCTCAGATGCCCTGGGTGAGGGCTAGAAGAAGTGACTGATGAAATAGCAGGATATTTTCTTTGGGAATAGAGTATGTTGGATTATTTGAAGTGGCAACACTTAAAAAAACAGATGTATGCGAAGATGAGTCTTCTGAGATATTGGACAGCCAGAGGGGTAGATAGCTCCATCTACTTGGCACCCTTTTCTATGTCGAGGAAACTGCCCATAGTGTAAGTCTTGGAGGGAAGAACAGTCCTACCTCCTACTGAGGAAACTCTATTATGTGCTTTTTCTGACCCTTGGTGGCTGGAATTTTTTGCATGTTATCTGAGCTGAGAAAAATGAAATTCCTCTACTTGGGATTTTGGATCTGGAGATAATAGGGAATAGTTCAGAAGTCTTGACATCTGCAACCATAGTAACTGGCCTCCACAGGTGATAGTCAGGGGGTGGGTGGGCAACATCAGTGGTTCAGAGGTGACTTCTTTAATCAATTCTTCCTGTGATGTCTTAGCAGTGGATCCAACTGCTTGGCTTCCCTAGTTGAATACCCATTGTCAGAGCTGATTCTCCAGTCGTTGTTGTTTAGTTGCTAAGTTGTGTCTGACTCTTGTGATCCCATAGACTGTGTAGCCTGCCAGGCTCCTCTGTCCATGGGATTTCCCAGGCAAGAATACTGGAGCAGGTTGCTGTTTCTTTCTCCAGGGGATCTTCCCAACCCAGGGATTGAACCTGGGTCCCCTGCATTGGCAGGTGGATCTGAGCCATCAGAGAAGATCCAGTTCTCCAAACCTTCCTGTTAAATCTGTGAGCTATTCAATAAATAACTGCAATTAGTATTTAGGGTGAACACAGTTGGTTTCTGTTGTTGGAGTTAATAAAATATGCCCAGAGGGGAGCCTTTTAAAGGATGTTGCCATGATTCTAAAAAGCAGGCATTTCCTAATGAGAATCCTGGCTAGAAGCCTGTTGCTGGGAAATTGGAGGAGCATCAAGACTGTGGATATGCCTGGCTGTTTAGCCTAACATACACGGGAAATGACTAAGATAAATTGCTCAAAAGTCCCAGCTGCCCTCATACATCTATGATAGGAGAAAATGTCTTGATGATTGTCTTGATGATAGTTAAATTTCTCTTTTCCAAAATATGCATTTCATTTTGAACATTTTGGCAACAGTCATAGCTCTGTGTTATTTTTTTTACAACAGGGTGGGCCAGGCATAATAATTTTTGATGGCCATTGGGATTCCCTTTATTATGTTTAGGAACTTTGTAGAAAGGGACATCATCTAAGTTGTCACCATCACAACTCATTTTTGGCAAGTCAACAGTCAGGCTAAATCTTCCACAAGTAAATTGACCACCTAATTTGATAGGTTTCTCATCTTTCAACTTGCGGTTTGTGTTAAGCAATTTTAGTGACACTGACTTTGATTGTTGCCCTGCCTGAGTTCTCTTCCAGAGGTTCTGGAGGAGAAACCACTTCTAATCGTATTTAAGTTATTGGCAGAAGCCAGTTTATTACAGTTATAGAGTTGAGGTCTCCATGTCCTCGCTGACTGTCAATCAGCAACCTCTCTCAGCTTCTTAAGGCCATTTGCTTCCCTTACCATGCTGTTTTCTCCATCTTCATTCTGGTGATGGTGCAGCATCTTTTCTGCCTCAAGTCCAAGAAGCTTCTTTGTTTTTAAGGATTCATGTGATTAGACTGGAACCATCAAGAAAAGGGAAAGCTCCTACACTGTTGGTGTGAATGTAAGTTGGTACAGTCACTATGGAAAAAAAAAAACCAAGTTTCTTAAAAAACTAAAAACAGAGCTATGATATGACCCTGCAATCCCATTCCTGAGCATATATCTGAAAAAAAAAAACATGATCTGAAAGGATACATGCACCCCAAGTTTCTTTGCAGCACTGTTTATCATAGTGAAGACATGGAAGCAACCTAAATGTCCATCATCAGAGAAATGGATAAGGAAGATATGAGATACACACACACACACACACACACACAGTGGGATACTACTCAGTCATTGAAAAGAATGAAATAATGTCATTTGCAGCAACATGGATGGACCTATAGACTGTCATACTGAATGAAGTATAAGTTAGACTGAAAAGGAGCAATATCATATGACATCCCTTATATGCAGAATCTAAAAAGAAATGATACAAATGGACTTACAAAACAGAGACTCACAGATTTACAGAATGAATTTTTGATCACCAGGGGGAAGGACCAGGGGAAGGGATAGTTAGGGAGTTTGGGATGGAAATATACATATTGCTATATTTTAAATGGATAACCAACAAGGATCTACTGTATAGCACATGGAACTCTGCTCAATGTTATATGCAGCCTGGATGGGAGGGGAGTTTGGGGGAGAATGGATACATGTATATGTATGGCTGAGTCCCTCTGCTGTTCACCTGAAACGATCACAACACTGTTAAATGGCTATACCTCAATACAAAATATAAAATTTTAAAAAATATTAAAAAGTAAACAAATGGGTCCTAATCAAACTTAAAGTCTTTTGTAGAGGAAAGGAAACCATCAATGAAAGGAAAAGACAGCATATGGAATGGGAGAAAATATTTGCAAATGACACAGCTGACAAGAAGTTAATATCTGAAATATACAAACAGCTCATACAACTCAACATCAGAAAACCAAACAACCAAATCAGAAAATGGGCAGAAATAGACATCCAAATAGACACTTCTCCAAAGAAGACATACAGATGGCCAACAGGCATGTGAAAAAAATGCTCACTGTTACTTATTAGAGAAATGCAGTTCAAAATCATGATGAGGTATTATCTCACACCAGTCAAAATGGTCATCATCACAAAGTCTACATATACTAAATGCTGGAGAGGATGTGGAGAAAGGGAACCCTCCTACACTGTTGGTAGGAATGTAAATTGATAAAGCCACTATGGAAAAAAGTGTGCTCAGTTCAGTTCAGTCACTCAGTCATGTCTGACTCTTTGTGACCCCATGGACTTTGTGACCCCCCAGGCATGCCAGGCCTCCCTGTCCGTCACCAACTCCTGGAGCTTACTCAAACTCATGTCCATTGAGTCGGTAATGTCATCCAACCATCTCATTCTCTGTTGTCCCCTTCTCCTTCCACCTTCAATCTTTCCCAGCATCAGGGTCTTTTCCAATGAGTCAATTTTTTGCATCAGGTGGCCAAAGTATTAGAGCTTCTTAAAAACTAAACATACAGCTACCATATGATCCAGCAATTCCACTTCTGGGTATCCCATTTCAGAAAAAGTGAAAACTCTATTTTGAAAATGTACATGCATCCCAATGTTCATAGTAGTACTATTTACAATAGCCAAGACATGGAAACAACCCAAGTACCCATCAACAAACAGCTGGCTTAAGAAGATGTAATGTATATATACACAATGAAATATTACTCAGCCATAAAAAGGATGAAATATTGTCATTTGTAACAACATAGCTGGACCCAGAGAATATTATACCTAGTGAAGTCAGGCAGAGAAAGAAAAAATATATCACTTATATGTGGAATCCAAGAAATACAAAAGAATCTGTGTACAGAACAGAAGCAGATTCATAAACATAGAAAATAAACTTATGGCTACCAAAGGGGAGTGGGAAGGTGACACAGACATATTAGGAGGATGGAATTAACAGATGCAAATTACTTATACATAAAATAGATAAGCAACAAGCATTTACTGTACAGCAAAGGGAATTACACTCAGTATCTTGTAATAACTGAATCACTTTGCTGTATACCTGAAACTAACACAATATTGTAAATCAACTATACTTCAATAAAAAATCTTTAGTTATTTGGGTTCCTCGGGGTATTCATAGGACAATGATCAATTTACAGAGTCCCAGAAAGTTGTATGGTGCTATGGACTAAATGTGTTCCTCACAGTTCATGTGTTGAAGTCGCTAGGCGCCAGTGCGACGGTATTTGGAGGGGATTAGGTTTAGATGACGTCATAAGGGTAGAGCCCCCATGATGAGATTAGTGCCCCCATAAGAAGAGACCTCAGAGCTTCCTTTCTTAGCCACCTGAAAATCCAGCAAGACAACCGTCTATAAGCTAGGAAGAGAGTTCTCATCAGGAACCACATTGGCTGGCACCTTGATCTTGGACCTTCCAGTCTCCAGAACTGTGAAAAATTAATGTCTATAGTTTAAGCTACCCGGTCCATGCTATTTTGTTACAGTAACTCCAGCTAAGATAGCTGGGTAGCATTCTGTGTGCTACATTGTGAGGAGACAGTCAATGGTGTTTTCTTGCTTAGCTAAAACAATGAGCATCCTGAATAAAGCTTATGAAAGAAAGAATGAAATGTCTTTGCCTTACCAACTGCAGCCCCTTCCTGTCTCTCAGATGACCCAGAGCACAGAATCACCACTGAAGGTGGCTGCGGGGAAGACCGTCCCCACTTAGAGATGTTTGGATGTCTCTTCCCACATGTCTATGGCAGTGCTTTGCACTGTGGACTCTCTGTCCATTAGCTCTGCAGGGCTCAGACTTAAATAGACGTCCCTCCGGGTACAAAAGGGGGCCTCCTCCACCCTCAGCCATGAAAGGCAAAGTGCCCCAAGGCAGTGTTTCTCCAGCATCACCTCACTTTGGAATCATCCAGAGCACTTTTGAAAAGTGTCCATGCCCAAGCCCCATACTCAGAAGTCCAGGTTCAAATGATCAGAAGGGGACCTTGACTATCAGTAAGTTTTATAAAAATCTTCCCAGCTGCTTTTAATGTGCAGCCTGGTTTGTGAAGCACTGCTGTGAAGCAAAGGGCTGCATGTTATCCCTGGGTGGCTCCGTCTAACAGATGAGTGAATCCCAGCTGTCAGGAATGATGACATTACCCATGTGGGGAGAACAGTGAGAAAGCAATAGTTGTCAAAGCCTGACATTTAGGCAGGGAGCACAAAATGTCTCAACATTTCCATTACTCTGCATGCAACTCCTCTCTGAAGAGGTGGCATTAGCCGGAGATAGGAACTCTCACGATGGTGTAAGGATGGCCTAGACATGAGTGATGTAATGAGACAGCAGCACACCATCACTCAGATGGCATCCTTGAGCCATCAGCTGGGAACTGGGTCACCTGATTAATTAAAACAGGCTGACGTCATGGAAGAGGCATTGACCACTGCCTCTGACACGGTCTGCTATGGGTAGTTTGGTTAACTTTGTAAGGATTCACCCAAGTCACAAATGAGAGAAGCAATTCTCTTCTTACCTACTGAAAGGGAATCATCACCTTCATGTCTCAAAAAAGGATAGCAATAATAGCTGATATTTCTTAAGGACTGACTGCCATAACAATTTACTACAAACCATGAGGCTTAAAACAAGAAAATGTGTTAACTTACAGTTTCGTAGGTCAGGAGTCTACCACAGGTCTCAGCAGGCTAAAAAATCAAGGCGCTAGCAGGGCTCAGTTCCTTTCCAGAAGCTTTCAGGATAAATCTGCTTGGAGCTCATTGAAGCCAGAGGCAGAATTCAGTTCCTGATGCTAGTAGGACTGAGGGTTCCATTTTCTCACTGGCTGTCAGTGGAGGGCTGTTGCCAGTGATTAGAGGCTGCCTGCATTCCTTGGCTGATGGGTCTCTTCCTCCGTCTTCAAAGCCAGCCATGTTGGATCAAGTCCCTCGACATGAGGGGTCCCCAACCTTCAGGATCTAATGCCTGATGATCTGAGGTGGAGCTGATGTAATAATAATACAAATGAAGGGCACAATCAATGTAATGTGCTTGAATCATCCCCAAACCATCCCCTCACCCCCAATCAGTGTAAAAAATTGTCTTCATGAAACCGGTCCCTGGTGCCAAAAAGGTTGGGGACTGCTGCCCTACACTCTCTCTCTCTCGTGCCTTTTTTCCCATTGGTATCTCTCTTTGACCTTCACTTCTGCCCCCGTTCCACTTTTAAGGACCCACGTGACTACATCAGGCCCACTTGGGAATCTTTAATTCCATCTGCAAAGTTCCTTTGGCCACTATAGGTAATGGGGTTGGACAGGCTGCAGGGACTACGTTAAGATAGTCTGGGGCCACTGTTCTGCCCACCACACACCTCACTAGGGTCTTCTCCTACCCCTGTGGTAAGTTCAGTTCAGTTCAGTTCAGTTGCTCAGTCGTGTCCAACTCTTTGTGACTCCATGGACTGCAGCACACCAGGCCTCCCTGTCCATCACCAACTCCAGGAGTTTACCCAAACTCACGTCCATTGAGTTGGCGATGCCATCCAACCATCTCATCCTCTGTTGTCCCCTTCTCCTCCTGCCTTCAATCTTTCCCAGCATCAGGGTCTTTTCCAATGAGTCAGCTCTTCGCATCAGGTGGCCAAAGTATTGGAGTTTCAGCTTCAACATCAGTTCTTCCAATGAACACTCAGGACTGATCTCCTTTATGATGGACTGGTTGGATCTCCTTGCAGTCCAAGGGACTCTCAAGAGTCTTCTCCAACACCACAGTTCAAAAGCGTCAGTCCTTTGGTGCTCAACTTTCTTTATAGTCCAACTCTCACACCCATACATGACTACTGGAAAAACCATAGCCTTGACTAGATGGACCTTTGTAGGCACAGTAATGTCTCTACTTTTTAATATGCTGTCTAGGTTGGTCATAACCTTCCTACCAAGGAGCAAGCGTCTTTTAATTTCATGGCTGCAATCACCATCTGCAGTGATTTTGGAGCCCCAAAATATAGAGTCAGCCACTGTTTCCACTGTTTCCCCACCTATTTGCCATGAAGTGATGGAACTGGATGCCATGATCTTCGTTTTCTGAATGCTGAGCTTTAAGCCAACTTTTTCACTCTCCTCTTTCACTTTCATCAAGAGGCTTTTTAGTTCCTCTTCACTTTCTGCCTTAAGGGTGGTGTCATCTGCATATCTGAGGTTATTGATATTTCTCCCAGCAATCTTGATTCCAGCTTGTGCTTCATCCAATCCAGCGTTTCTCATGCTGTACTCTACATATAAGTTAAATAAGCGGGGTGACAATATACAGCCTTGACGTACTCCTTTTTACTATTTGGAACCAGTCTGTTGTTCCATGTCCAGTTCTAACTGTTGCTTCCTGACCTGCATACAGATTTCACAAGAGGCATGTTAGGCGGTCTGGTACTCCCATCTTTTGAAGAATTTTCCAGTTTATTGTGATCCACACAGTCAAAGCCTTGGCAAAGTCAATAAAGCAGAAATAGACGTTTTTCTGGAACTGTCTTGCTTTTTTTCATGATCCAGTGGATGTGGGCAATTTGATCTGTGGTGAGAGGTCAGTTTTACTCATTCAGCCCAGTTGCTCTTCCTTTAATTCATTTTCATGTTAACTGTATTTGTGTCTTAGCCCTGGCCCCCTTTCTTCTCTCTCTAAACATCCTCTGCAGGTGATCTCTTCCAGGTCCCTGGTTTTAAACAGTATTTGTATGCAACATTTCAAATTAATATCCTCTATCTTCTGTGCCCCAGAATCTTTTCTCCAATGGCCTACTTGACAGGTAGGTGTTTCACATGAATCTTCAGAATTACCAAATTTTTGTTCTCCTGTCCCCACCTCCAACCTGTTTCACATACCCCTTCCTGTCTCCCTTATGACATTATTGCCTATTTGATCATGCCAAACACTTGGGATTCATCCTATTTTCTTCCTTCTCCTTTGGCCACTTGCTCAATCATCCCCAAACCCTGTTGTATACCAGATCCTTTCTGTCACTTACCCTTTACTCCACAGCACAGTTACTACTGAGCCAGGCAACCCTGATTTTGCCATTAAACCTGCAGCTCCCTGCAGCAGCAAAATAGATCTTTTACAAGCTTTAATTGGAAGTAACAAAGCCAAAATACTAAGAGGTTATTTCTGGAGGGTGGATATATGGGTGGATGTTATTTTCTTTCTGGTACTTTTTTTGCACTTTAAACACTTTCATAGAAAACTCAAAACAAAATGTTCTGTAAAAAGAAAAACAAAAATAAGACGATACCTTCTCAGAAGTGTTCCCCTCCCTTTTCCCATCCCTACATTATTATCTCTAATAGCATCCTATTATTTCCTCTCTTGGTCTTTATCACACTTGGCAGTGGTTTACATTTTGTTTTCTGGTCTTATTGTCTCTCTCTCTCTCACTAGCTGTAAGGCCATGAGGGTAGTACCATATTTACAGTGTTGATTACTCTAAACCTAGCACCCAGGCCTGTGCCTGCCACACAGTAAAGGTTTAATTCACCCAGGTGTCCTTTGTTATCTGAATTCTCACTATCCAGTTATCCACTAAAATGACTTGCAAAAATTCCAGATTTATTACAAACCAGCCAACAAACACCAGAAAGCCTGTTTAAGGTGTATGTGAGCCCAGGTAAGAGAATGTCGATTGTGTTGTAGTCCTACCTCAACGGCTGCATGATACAGGTTATTGTTAAGTTGCAAGGTTGTGTCCGACTCTTTGTGACCCCATGGACTGCAGCCTGACAGGCTCCTCTGTCCATGGGATTCTCCAGGCAAGAATACTGAAGTGGGTTGCCATTTCCTTCTCCAGGGGCTCTTCCTGACCCAGGGATCGAACCCTCGTCTCCTGCGTCTCCTGCACTGCAGGCGCATTCTTTACCACTAAGCCATCTGGGAAGCCCCCTGATACGGATACTTGTTTAAGTGTGTACCAATGTCCAGATGTCTAGATGATCAGCATTCCCAGTTATTTAGTGAAAAAGTCTTCTAAGAAAGTAGTACTCATTCACTTCATGTTCATCATCATTTGGAAGAACGGAAAGAAGAGGATCCGTGTACTGAATCTTTACAAGAAACCCCAGATCACATGCAGAAAACCATTGCTGCAGCCAAGAGAATGTGATTGTGATATCAAAGAAAGCACTGCACCCCAGAAATGTAGTGACACACCCTGTCTCATGCCTCTGGGAGCTGTATAACCTTCAACAAAAACAATACAAACATGTTCATTTGAGAGCTTTCCCCACTACATGTTATCTCATCTATAGCTCCAAATGACGGCTCAGAGTCACAACCACTTCCAGAGGCTTTCATGCTAATCAGACAGCCACCCCCCATTTCCTTGTTTGGATGTGTAGGACGTGATACATCTACCATTCCACTCAGTCTTTCCCTCAACCCCAATCCCCAAAGGAGACTGAAGCTTCCACCTCCTTCCTCTGGCCTACCAGACTCTGCTCGGGCAACTCTTACGTTGATCAGTAACCAGAACCTGAAAAATGCTCTATTATTTCATTTTATTTTTCTAAGCATAACTTTCATTTCCTATTTAAAGTATCTTGAACATATTATTTCCACTACATTTATTTATTACATTATTTGAAAAGACTCTGATGTGGAAAAAGATTGATGGCAGAAGGAGATGACAGAGGGTGAGATGGTAGGATGGTGTCACTGACTCAATGGACATGAGTTTGAGCAAATTCTGGGAGACAGAGAAGCCTGGTGTGCTGCAGTTCATGGAGTCACAAAGAATCGGACATGACTTAGCCAATGAACAACAATAGTTATTTATGTTTCAGTTATACTCACTGAGTGTGGGAAAGATGAACTTCGTCTACTCCATAGTATTCCTCCTGTCAGCGTTGCCCTGGACCAGCTATGTCAGTATCACCAGGAAGCTTGTTAGAAATACTAGTTCTGGGATGTCTCTGGTGGTTCGGTGGCTAAGACTCCACGCTCCCAACACAGGGGGCCTGGGTTCAATCCCTGGTCATATAACTAGATCCCCCATGCCACAGAGAAGACTGAAGATCCTATGTGCTGCAGGTAAGACCTGGCACAGTCAAATAAATAAATAAAAAGAAATATTGAGAAATAAATGCTAGTTCTTGGATCCTAACCCAGACCTACTGAATCTGAAACTCTAGGTCCAAGGATCCCATGTTTCATCTCCTTAGATGATTCTGATGAGTGCCAAAGTTTGAAAAGCCTTGCTATACACTGGAGTATTACACACACAAAAAAATCAGATAGTCAATGTTTTGATGTTTTTACATTATGTAGGAATCCCTGGTGGATGCTTATAGAGGGCTTTAAGAGTATTTTAGTGATATTTAGGAAAATTGGTTGTGGATTTTGGATTGCCTGGGAATACATTGTTGTTTTTTTTTTTTTTTCATTTACAATAACAGACTATCAGCTTCCTTTATCTGAAAATTTGCTATCCAACATGCTTTCAGAGATGGATTAGATACAGATAGCAAGGGAGGTCTGCATTCAGAAAAGGAATGTTGAGAGTTTGAAAGGCATATGCCAAGAATTCCTTCACAGTGTTTAGAGCCTGTCTGGGTGAAAGGCTGCCCCTTTCTTGCCTCCGCTAGTAAGTGCCTCGGGATAGAACATACACATGGGCCAAAGTAGGGAAAGTATAAGGCAGTGGTAATAAATACTTTGCGAAATATGTGACAATTGTTTTAGGATTTTAGGGGAAAAAAAGTTCAAGAAAACACTGAGGGAAAACTCAAGGCTATATGGAATGCCAGCTTGAATTCTCACTCCAAAAAGTAATGATGGAGAGAGAAAGGCAGTTTGCAACCAGAAACGATGCGAACCAGATTCTTCAAATAACTCATTTCTGCCAGTCACTGTCAACCATAGCTAGTCAAGGTCAGGTCTAAGAGAAAACTCTCTTCCTAGTGGAGCACCACTGGTCAATTTTCCAATGGCAGATGACCTTAACCAAATCTACACTCAAGCCTTGCTATTTCTCCCAACAGACATATAGCCATTTACTGGCTATATGTAAAGTTCAAAAGGAGCCAAACAGCAGAGTCTGATCCAAGAAGAGAGTTTTTTTTTTTTTTTTTTGTGGAGACAGGTGATCCAGAAAGTCAGCTTTACCCTTCTGTTGCAAAGATACATAGTTCAACACATACAAATATTTCTCTTAACTCTGGGAAAATCTTTGTCAGAAAAACTTAAAAATGCCTATCCAGTCTAGGTAAATTACATCTGGTCTGAATACTCACAAAAGGACCCAGGAAATGAAACACCGAATGGAGGTATACAGAGAATTTCAGCAAGAATAATGCTTTCAATTGGGCATTTATAAACCATGGTCAGGGCATTTATTTCATGACCAAATGTGTGGCCTTAAATGGTTTTAGAATTCACTCAGCATAGACTGAGTTATTGGAGGAAATCAATAGTAACTTTAAAGCAAAGACTGTACTATTCAGCAAAGCTTGACTGCATCAATGCCTGTGAAGAATGAAGTACAACACGCTTTGTTTATCTCTACCTGAAAAGTCTGTCTGTTCTAGGGATTTGGGAAGTGGGTTGAGGTTAGTCCTGCCATAACAACTGAGATCATATGTCTTGATATTGACACCTTGCGATATTTCCACCAGATATTTACAATGGAGGCAACTGATTCTACAAAATTAATATGAAACTATATATTCTATAAAGCGGGCTTCCTTGGTGGTTTAATGGTAAAGAATCCTCCTGCCCATGCAGAAGACCCAGGTTTGAACCCTGGGTTGGGAAGATCCCCTGGAGAAGGAAATGGCAACCCACTCCAATATTCTTGCCTGGAGAATCCCACAGACAGAGGAGCCTGGCAGGCTACAGTTCATAGAGTTGCAACTGAGTTGGACACAATTTAGCAACTAAACAACAACAATTCTATTAAGCAACTTGTCCTTTCTTGACATAGTATACAATCATCATTTTGTTGTATTTAAACAAACAACTCTATTCATAGGCACAGAATTTTTCTATTAGCACATTTACCCCTCAAATTATCACCCTTATTTGGATTATCTTCCATTTTCTTTCTGAAAACAGGTACATCTTCTCTTTCAAATTCCTTTAAAACTTTTTCTTAAAACCTTCCCACACTAAAGTTAGCTGGCCCGGTCTTGTCAGAAAATACTTATTGAATATAAGGGGAAGTTAGTCTCCGCAGCATGGAGGAAGGGAATGTGTATAAAGAGACTGTACTACTTTCTACTCCAAGCCTGACTTGGGAGTAGAGGAATCAGATGAATTTTAAATTGACCTTGAGATGGAAATTTGAGAGTGAAGAGCACTGAGTATTTAAGCTGAATGGACACTGTTTTGATAATTAAAAATGACTGGTCAAGATGTTTTAAAGGATCTGCTACCTAGTAGAGAAGGGGGAGGTAGTCATTGAACAAAACAAACAAACAGAGACTCCTCAACAAATCAGTGCCATCTATTTACAGGGTAAGGGAAGGCTTCTTGTGGAAAGTGGTACCTTAGTGGAGCTTACTGATACTTCTGGTGGGGTTGGGTGGTTTAGTGTCATTGTTGAGGCACCAGAAACCATAAATGACTTTGTCAGCCATATTTAAGAGTATGGGCAGTTTTTAGATCATGATTTCTGTAAGGGCTAGGCTACAGTTTATCCTCCTCAATGAACCCATTGTGGAGTTAAGTGCAGGACAAGCAAGTAGCAAATGTTAGAGATGTCTTTGCTCCCAAATTGAATCCTAATATTCAGTTTTTTCATGGGTGAAATTTTACTCCCCTTACTATTTTTTTTTAGGGTTCAAGGAAGGCTATCTGAGATCTTTGCAAACTGGACATTAATTTGAAAAATAAAGTGGATGGCTCACTAACAGAGACTTCATAAACATTTATCATATGAATGAAAGCATGAATAAATAGAAGGCTGTTTTAATAGTGCCACTAAGCCGAATCCATCTCTTGGTTTTACAAACATGAGTGGAGAAATCTCCATTATTTTGATTTTGATTTATGCCTGCAACACTGTGCTTATTAAAGCATGGCTCGCATGCTCCAATAATTCATGCAGTTCATAAGAGATTAATAAACTATATCATATCAATGTCACTGTAAGTTTGCATAATTGTATTGAATTTCTTCTTCTCACTAGGCCTGATATTCATAATTTCATCAGATTTGATACACTATTGATCTTCACAGCCTGGTTTGTGAAATTACCTCATCCTCTAAACAAATATTAATGAGCAATCTTTATCCCTTGAACCTGGAAGCATTGCTCAAACCCACAAAACTAAAAATAGACATCTGGCCTTTTAAGTACCATGAGCACCAGATGCAAGAAGGGAAGAAAACATTAGGCCCACGGCTGAGAAATTTTATATACATTTAAAAATAAAAACTGGAAAGGAGAAAATGTCAAAAGAGTGATTATTACACAAAGTTCCAGTATGCGAGTTATTTATGGTGCTACCTCTAAAACTCCTGACCCTAGAATCAATTTCTAAATCAACTGCAAACCAATCTCATCCCAGAGTGCAGCCCATACATTCTCATTCAGAACCAGCTGGTATATTTCCACTGTTCTCCCATCATCGTCCTATATATTATATTTCTGGATGTGGAAAAGGGAAGAAGGGAATTGTCCTTTCTCATTTGCCTTCTGCTCAGGACAGTTTTTAAGAGACACTTATCAACCCCATGGTTCAAACCAGTCACCCATATCAATTATTTGTGATTTTTTTTTCTTTTTAAAAACTTTCTACTATGGAAACATTTAAATTATGTACCAGGCAGACACTATAATAAACTCCTATGTACCCAGCCACTTAGTGTACCACTCCCAACTTGCGGCTGATCTTATTTTATGTATTTATCTATCAGATCTCCCCTCCCATAAGAATTTGAAGTAAACGCCACTTCATTTATAAATATTTCAGAATGTAAAGGGCTCTTATCCTTGGATACAAAATTCACCACCCTTTTTTTCAATTCTCTCAGATGGTGATAACAGAAAGTTACCTGGTGGTGCTATTTAGGGAGTCTTCTCTTTGCAAGCTGCTTTGAAGGCACATATCTTGTCGGGCTACCCATGTATCCCATTTCAGGAGCTCTACTCTGACTTGCAGGCAGGAAAAATGATGACCCACATGCATCATTCAACCAGCTTCCCCTCTTCTGGTGTGTGACACAAGCATAAAGGACCCAAATGTTTTTCATTAACTGTAAGTTTTTGCTTATTTTTCCCCCTAGGTATATTATTTCTATTATTGATTTCTGGTTTAAGCCACTGTAGTCAGAGAGTTTATGCTGTATGATTTCCACCCTTGATTTATTAAGACTTGTTTATGCTCTAGAATATAGATATATTTTGGTGAACATTCCATGAGATTTCCACAGATGTTCTGCAAATGTCAATTGGGTCATGTTGGTTAATGGTGTGTTTAAATTATTTATATCTCTATTATTTTTTTCCTACTTGTTCTAGCAATTAATGTGAGAGAATTTTAAATTTATGCAACTAAGATTGTTGATCTATCTCTACTTTTAGTTGTGTTAAGTTTTCCTTTATATATTCTTGAGCTATGTTATTAGAAGTTCATTCACTTTTAAGACCATTATGCTTTTCTGTTGAGTCGATTCTTATTAATATCATTATGGACCATCCTCTTTACTTCTGGTTATACTTTTTCCTTAGAGTCTACTTTGTCTGGAATTAATATAGCCAGAGATTTTTCTTTTCAGTTATCTTTCTCATCCTTTTATTTTCAATTTTGCTGTTCCCTGATATTTAAAGTTGATCTTGTATAAAGAACATATAATTGGGTGTTGGATTTTTTATCTGGGCTGCCCTTGTCTTTTCATTGTAGTGTTTAGTCCATTTACATTTAATGTAATTACAATACAGTTGGGTTTATGTCTACCAAGTTGATTCCATTCCCCAGCCTCCTTCACTGCCCCTCAACTCAGCAAAAGGCCTGTTGGAGAAAACTGGATATATGTTTTGGGCTCCTTTTGATTCCAGTCAGTTGTGTCAGCCCACACAACTGTTAAAAGCTTCCCTCATTTATTTTTATCCATACACTGTCTCTCTGCATTACAGTAGGCCTGATTCTCAGTCCTTGTCCACACTTGGAGAATGACCCCTGGGAAGAAAGCAGGTGCTGATTTCTACTCATTTAGGAATAGTTCTTCCCTTTTTGGAATTTTATTAAATGAAAAAAAGAAGGAACAGAGAATAAATGAAATGTGGGGCAATGTAAAATAGTCTAAATTTCCATATATCCTATACCTATATTCACTAATTGTTTGACATCCTGCCACATGTGCTTAATTTTTATCCCATCCCTTCTCAACATACAGAAGTTTTACTTTGTTTTCTTTTTGCAAACAATGAAATAGTGTTCATATATCATGGCATGTTACCTCTAAATGCTTCAGAATGTATCTGCTAAAAATAGACATTCTCTTACATATCCACAAGACCACTGTCACATCCAAGAAATGTAATGTTGCTACAGGAATATTATCTAATATACATTTCATATTCAAACTTCTCCAATTGTCCTTGAAACATAGTTGTATCTTTTTAAGAAAATCTAGGAACAAGTCTGCTGCTACTGCTGCTAAGTCACTTCAGTCATGTCCGACTCTTTTGCAACCCTATGGACCACAGCCTGCCAGGCCTCTCTGTCCATGGGATTCTCCAGGCAAGAATACTAGAGTGGGTAGCCATTCCCTTCTCCAGGGAAACTTCCAAACCCAGAGACCAAACCTGTGTCTCTTAGGTCTCCTGCATTGTCAGGTAGGTTCTTAACACTAGTGCCATGTGGGAAGCCCCAGGATCAAGTCTAGAATCACAAGTTACCTGTGGCTATCATGTTTTTTTTTAGTCTCCTTTAATCAAGAACAATCTCTCCATCTTTATTTTTCATGACTATTGAAATTTTGGATTTGTCTAAATATTTCCTCACTATTAGATATTGGTTAAACATTTTTGACAAGAATTCTACATATTTCTACTGTGTCCTTCCACTGAATCATATCAGGAGGAACATGGTATCAGTTTGTCACATTACTGGAGATGCTAAGTTTGATCATTTGTCTAAGGGGGTGGAGTCCACCATATCTCTCTAGGGTAAAGATATCTTTTTCCCCTTTGAAATTAATAAGTAATCTGGGAGGTGATACTTTGAGATTATATGAATATTCTGTTGCCCACTAACCTTTCACCCATTGGTTTTAGTATTCATTGTTGTTGTTGTTTTTTTCCTGAACCAGTCATTATGTTGTTGGTTGTGAAATGGTGATTTTCAAATTCTATCATTCCTTCTATATGTCTAAACTGACATTATTTTGTAAAGAAGTTTTCCTCATCCCACCTTTATCCTTGACTGTGGACTCACTGATTTCCTTTTGTTGTAATTCATTACTATCATTACTCATTGTGATTCTCAAGTTATCCCAAATTCAGCCAGTGGGAGTCCCTTCCAGCCAGCCCCATTGTCCTTTGGAGGTGTCTCCATTGCTTGATCAGTTCCCTGCTTTCTGAACGAGAAGATGCTCCAGGCTCACTTTATACCTGCCCCATGCCTGGAATCAGTCATTTCTCCAAAGAGAGCAGTAGTCTTCATAGTGGTGTCCAGCAGTCTGCAGTACACAGGGTATCAAAGCCCAGGGGAAGCACTAATGGTGTCTATGTGGTTCCAGCTCTGAGGTGTGATATGAAGCATTTTCCTGGCTGCACAGCCTCCCAAACCTTATTTTCTGGCCCTAAGGAGGATTTTATGAGCCACCCTACACCAGTTAATCATTCCTTGTGCAGTTAAGTAAGCCAGAGTGTCTGCTGCTTGCAGCCAAAAACTTTGATTGATATAAGCACCAAATGATTCACATAATAAGCCTGAACTCCCTGTTCTCTGGGTGGCAGTAGATAATCCAGAGCCTGTGTAGAAGTGTGATGCGATAATGGCTCATAAGAGCAGACTCGATAAAAATGAATTTAATAGCACTTTCAGTTTCATGGTACTTTAAGCATCATCTTTAATACCCTTGACATGTTTGAGAGATGTATTATTTTACTCACTTGAAAGATGGGAATTTGAAATAAATGTTATAAGAATATGTATTATAACTGAACTATGTGAAGACAAAGATGTACTGAAAACAAGTTAAAAAAATATACCAAATAATTTTTTTGGAAATCATTTCAAAAAGTCAAATCAATGAGAGAGAGCATCCAAACGTTAGTATCTAAAGCCAGAAGTATCTTAAATTTAAGACAAACATGCTATCTCAGTAATTTACAGTCATTTATCTCTGGAGTTTTACACTGAATTCATGAAGAAACTCCAATAATAATTAAAAGTGTTGTACTGAAAATACAGTAAGAAGAGTCAGTAGTAAAAAGCAACTGTGTAAATTACTGAGACAGAATGTTAATTTTAAATAGCAGCAGTTTGTCATAGCCAATTGAACTAAGAATGTGATCCACATTAACTTCACTCTTGTTTTGTAAACTCCCCATGACTACTCTTGACATTCTCACATGTTTGTTTTGGCTCAGTAATTCTCCATCAGGCTGAACTGCCCGGAGGTGGTATATATTAGCATACGTGAATTTAAGTGTACTAGTTATACTTGTGCTGTGTTACATTGCTTCAGTCATGCCTGACTCTGTGACCCTATGGACTGTAGCCCTCCAGGCTCCTTTGTCCACAGGATTCTCCAGCAAAGAATACTGGAGTGGGTTGCCATGTCCTCCTCCAGGGGATCTTCCCAACCCAGGGATCAAACCTGCATCTCTCTCATGTCTCCTGCATTGGCAGGTGGATTCTTCACCTCCAGCGCCACCTGGAAAGCCCCATACTTGTTGTGTAACAAATTATTGCATGTCTTAGTGACTTCCCTGGTGGCTCAGATGGTAAAGCGTCTGTCTACAATGTGGGAGACCCGGGTTCGATCCCTGGGTCGAGAAGATCCCCTGGAGAAGGACATGGCAATTCACTCCAGTACTATTGCCTGGAAAATCCCATGGACAGAGGAGCCTGGTAGGCTACAGTCCATGGGGTTGCAAAGAGTTGGACACGACTGAGTGACTTCACTTCACTTTTAGTGGCTTAAGACAACACACACTTCAGAGTGCGTGACCCTGTTTCTGTGAGTCAGGAGCCCAGGATCTCTGCTTTAGGGATTTTCATGAAGCTGTAATCGAGGTGTTGGTAGTCCGGGGTCTCAGTCTCATCTGAATGTTCAGCAGGGGAAGAACCTGGTTACAAGCTCACTCTGTGGTCATCAGAAGCATTCTGTTCCCTGCTGGCTGTTGGCTGGGACCTTTCTCAGCTTCTCCCTCATGGTCACTTGCTACTTCAAAACATCCAAACTGAGATGTCAACAGAGTCTGTTAATAAGACAGAAGTCATAATCATTTGTCACCTAACCATGAAAGTGACATCCCATCACTTTTGTCATATTTTTCTGGTTGGAAACAATTTAGAGGCCCCACCCACATTCCAAGGGAGAGGACTGCACAAAGATATAAACACTAGGAGGTGGGGATCACTGACAGCCATCTCAGAAAGCAGCCTAACAAACCAAAGACACAGTTCTGAACAGAGTGTCCCAGTTCTTCAAAAGAGGCTATTCTTAGTTAGATGGGCTTGATGGTTTAGTTGCTAAGTCATATCCAACTCTTGTGACCCCATGGATTGTAGCCCACCAGGCTCCTCTGTCCATGGAATTTCCCAGGCAAGAATACTGGAATGTGTTGCCATTTTCTTCTCTAGGAGATCTTCCCGACCCAGGGATTGAACCTGCATCCACTGCGTTTCCTGCATCGCAGGCGGATTCTTTACCAACTGAGCCACCAGGGCTTACTGTGATCCAAAGTTTCTCTGAGTCATTCTTTCTTGACTTTCTAAAAAGTGTGTGTCGTTGGACTGTGATTGATGGACATTTCTGTTGTTTATTTTTGAGGAAAAATATTCTTAAAGCACATTTTAATAAGGTAATCATCATCATTAGTTTAGGGACTAAATTTTATTCATCCCAGGACCATGTGTGCAGGGAGGCAGGGGGGAAAGATGTCCTCTATTTAGCTTGTGCTGCATGTAAATATAAAATGTTCCTAAGTATTGTCACTGATGCCTCTGAGATTCCTTTCCACCAACCCACCACCCCTGCTGTGCTTTTTATTTCCATATTTTTCTGTTACCTAGCACTTACTATAATTTATCCTGATGAAGGGCTTCGAACTTCATCAGAAACCTCCTCTATTAGGTAAACTGCTTGTAAACCGATTCATTGGAAAAGACCTGATGCTGGGAAAGATTGAAGGCAGGAGGAGAAGGGGACGACAGAGGATAAGATGGTTGGATGGCATCACCGACTCAATGGACATGGATTTGAGTGGACTCTGGGAGTTGGTGATGGACAGGGAGGCCTGGTGTGCTGTGGTTCATGGGGTCGCAAAGAGTCGGACATGACTGAGTGATTGAACTGAACTGAACTGATACTGTATTGGTGTTTTTTTTTTTTTCTGACTCACTTCACTCTGTATAATAGGCTGCAGTTTCATCCACCTCATTAGAACTGACTCAAATGCCTTCTTTTTAATAGCTGTGTAATATTCCATTGCATATATGTACCACAGCTTTCTTATCCATTCATCTGCCAATGGACATCTAAGTTGCTTCCATGTCCTAGCTATTGTAAACAGTGCTGCAATGAACATTGGGGTACATGTGTTTCTTTCAATTTGGTTTCCTCAGTTTATATGCCCAGCAGTGGGTTTGCTGTGTCATAAGGCAGTTCTATTTCCAGTTTTTAAAGGAATCTCCACACTGTTCTCCATAGTGGCTGTACTAGTTTGAATTTCCACCAACAGTGTATGAGGGTTCCCTTTTCTCCACATTCTCTCCTGCATTTATCGTTTGTAGACTTTTGGATAGCAGCCATTCTGACCAGCGTGAGATGGTACCTCACTGTGGTTTTGATTTGCATTTCTCTGATAATGAGTGATGTTGAGCATCTTTTCATGTGTTTGCTGGCCTTCTGTATGTCTTCTTTGGAGAAATGTCTGTTCTTTGGCCCTTTTCTTGATTGATTGGGTCGTTTATTTTCCTAGTATTGAGCTGCATGAGCTGCTTGTATATTTTTGAGATTAATTTTTTGTCATTTGCTTCATTTGCTATTATTTTCTCCCATTCTAAAGGCTATCTTTTCACCCTGCTATAAGCAGGGTGAAACTATAAGTTTCCTTCGTTTTTAAGTTTAATTAGGTCCCATTTGTTTATTTTTGCTTTTATTTCCATTACTCTGGGAGGTGGGTCATAGAGGATTTTGCTGTGCTTTATGTCAGAGAGTGTTTTGCCTATGTTTTCCTCTAGGAGTTTTATAGTTTCTGGTCTTACATTAAGATCTTTAATCCATTTTGAATTTATTTTTGTGTATGGTGTTAGAAAGTGTTCTAGTTTCATTCTTTTACAGGTGTTGAACTGTTTTCCCAGCACCACTTGTTAAAGAGATTGTCTTTTCTCCATTGTATATTTTTGCCTCCTTTGTCAAAGATAAGGTGTTCATAGGTGCGTGGATTTATCTCTGGGCTTTCTATTTTGTTCCATTGATCTATATTTCTGTCTTTGTGCCAGTACTACACTGTCTGGATGACTGTAGCTTTGTAGTATAGTCTGAAGTCAGGCAAGTTGATTACTCCAGTTCCATTCTTCTTTCTCAAAATGGCTTTGGGTATTCGAGGTTTTTTTTTGTATTTGCATAGTTCAGTTCAGTTCACTCACTCAGTCGTGTCTGACTCTTTACGACCCCATGAATCGCAGCACACCAGGCCTGCCTGTCCATCACTAACTCCCAGAGTCTACACAAACTCATGTCCATTGTATCGGTGATGCCATCCAACCATCTCATCCTCTGTTGTCCCCTTCTCCTCCTGCCCTCAAACTTTCCCAGCATCAGGGTCTTCTCAAATGAGTCAGTTCTTTGCATCAGGTGGCCAAAGTATTGGAGTTTCAGCTTCAATAGCAGTCCCTCCAATGAACACCCAGGACTAATCTCCTTTACGATGGACTGGTTGGATCTCCTTGCTGTCCAAGGGACTCTCAAGAGTCTTCTCCAACATCACAGTTCAAAAGCATCAGTTCTTCTGTGCTCAGCTTTCTTTATAGTCCAACTCTCACATCCATATATTACTACTGGAAAAACAATAGCCTTGACTAAATGGACCTTTTTTGGCAAAGTAATGTCTCTGCTTTTTGATATGCTATCTAGGTTGGTCAAAACTTTCCTTCCAAGGAGTAAGCGTCTTTTAATTTCATGGCTGCAATCACCATCTGCAGTGATTTTTATTTTTTTTCTCTCTTTTTCACTCTCTTCTTTCACTTTCATCAAGAGGCTCTTTAGATCTTCTTCACTTTCTGCCATAAGCGTGGTGTCATCTGCATATCTGAGGTTATTGATATTTCTCCTGGCAATCTTGATTCCAGATTGTGCTTCCTCCAGCCCAGCATTTCTCATGATGTACTCTGCATCATACAGACTGTGAAATTATTTGTTCTAGTTCTGTGAAAAATACCATCGGTAGCTTGATAGGGATTGCACTGAATCTATAGATTGCTTTGGGTGGTTTACTCATTTTTTACTCTATTGATTCTTCCAATCCATGAATATGGTATATTTCTCCATCTATTTGTGTCATCTTTGATTTCTTTCATCAGTGCTTTATAGTTTTCTATATATAGGTCTTTTGTTTCTTTAGGTAGATTTATTCCTAAGTATTTTATTCTTTTTATCTCAGTGGTGAATGGGATTGTTTCTTTAATTTCTTTCTGTTTTCTCATTGTTAGTGTATAGGAATGCAAGGGATTTCTGTGTGTTAATTTTATATCCTGCAACTTTAGTATATTCATTGATTAGCTCTAGTAATTTTCTGCTGGTGGTTTTAGGGTTTGAAAGACTATTTGAAAAAATATATATATATATATATAAAATCAGAAAGAAAGGAAGAAAATGTATTGGTTAGAATGGCCATTATCAAAAAGTCTACAAACAATAAACGTTGGAGAGTGTATGGAGAAAAGGGACTCTCCTACACTGTTGGTGGGAGTGTAAATTGGTACAGCCACTATGGAAAATAGTATGGAGGTCCCTTAAAAAGCTAAAAATAGAGGTGTCATATGATCCTGTAATCCCACTCCTTGGCATATTTCCAATGAAAACCATACTTTGAAAGGATACATGCAGCCCAATGTTCATAGCAGCACTATTTAGAATACCCAAGACATGAAAGCAACCTAAATGTCCATCAACAGAGGAATGGATAAAGAAGAAGTGGTACATATATACAATGGAATACTACCCAGCTATAAAAAATGAAATAATGCCATTTGCAGCAAAATGGGTGGACACAGAGATTATCATACTATGTGAAGTAATTCACACAAATTCAAATATATATGATATCACTTACATGTGCATCTGAATAAATGATACATATGAACTTTTTACAAAACAGAAACAGACTCACAGACATAGAGAACAAACTTATGGTTACCAAAGGGGAAACATGGAGGGGAGGGATAAATTAGTAGGTTGGGATTAACATACACATAGTACTATGTATAAAAGAGATAACCAACAAGGATCTACTGTACAGCATGCTGCTGCTGCTGCTAAGTCGCTTCAGTCGTGTCTGACTCTGTGTGACCCCATAGATGGCAGCCCACCAGGCTCTGCTGTCCCTGGGATTCTCCAGGCAAGAACACTGGAGTGGGTTGCCATTTCCTGCTCCAATGCATGAAAGTGAAAAGTGAAAGTGAAGTCACTCAGTCGTGTCCAACTCTCAGCAACCCCATGGGCTACAGCCCACCAGGCTCCTCCATCCATGGGATTTTCCAGGCAAGAGTACTGGAATGGGGTGCCATTACAGCATAGGGAACTGTATTCAATAATCTGTGATAACCTATATGAGAAAAGAATCTGAAAATGAATGAATATATATATATATATATATATAAATCACTTTTTTGTATACCTGAAACTAACACAACATTGTAAATCAGCCATACTCCAATAAAATTACAAAAAGCACCCCTCCCACACAAAACAAGAGAAAAAAGAAAGGAAGAGAGAGAAAAGAAAAAGGAGAGAAGGAAGGAAGAAGGGGGAGACAGAAAGAAAAACCACATAAATAAACAGGCCAAGATATTAATAGGAGTTTGTTGTGGATGTGTAAATATGGACAATTTTTATTTTCTCCTTTATAAAACTTTGTCTTTTTAGAGTTTCAAAAACAGCTTTTTGTGCTGCAGAGGGTATGGGAGCTTTGGTTTCTTTTCTCCCAAAGGAGAAGAGTAGGACCACTATTAATTGAGGGGTTGTAAAGGGGTATATTTTACAAAACAAGCCTCATAATGAAAGGCTAGTAGTGAGTCCATGGCACAGCCGTCTTTACTGAGAGTTTCTGGGTAAGTTTGAGGGGACAAGGAGGTAAATAATTCACTGCTCCCACGGGTTACTTCATGTTGGTGAATCACACACTGGGAACATGGCTGGCCCAGTGCACTTCCCTGGCAAGCAGCTGGCCACCTGGGGTGAGAACCCAGTGAAGCTCCAAGGATTTGAATGTATTGACTTAGAACTAGTCACATGGACGTGCTTCTATTTACCTGTGAAAATGTGGTAGCCTTAAGTTTTGTTTTTAGAGTTACCATTTGAGGTACCTCCAAAACCTGAAGATGTTCAGATATAAGCCGTGTGTAAATTTTAAATATCCCTCTTGTAAAAACTAAGTAAATGCCAACTTAGAAGTTTGTGGTATTGTAACATTTTCTTTGGAGAAATGTTAAGCTTATCATAAAAGGAATTCTTATGAGAAGAAAAAACCCAACTCCGTACTGTCTTTGGAAGGCCACTGAGAGCTGTGAGGGGGCTTTTGTCTTCAATAGATTTCAGGGCATAACAGTCTTGAGAAAGGACCCCTTCTGCATAGTTCCTGTTTCATTATGGAAGACATCGCTTCACTATGGAAGAATACATCAGTTTAAAAAGTGACTGAAGTACATTACACAAATAGAAAATTATTTTGTAAAATCCCAAGACTCATATCAAAGAAACAGCAGATTCATGACAGGAGATGAAGGACTGCCTATATGGCTGAAATGGTTTGGGAGTTCAAAATGTCACCAGAAGAGAGACCACCAAGGAGCTAGAATGAGTGTTGGAAGCCATCGTTGGTGTCACCCCATCAGACTATTGGAGCTGGAAGAGCCTCCAGCAGAATGACAGAGGATGAGAAGTCACTCCCAATTGTACATGGAAGACCGTGGACAAAGGCAATGGCTATACTTTGGGCAAGGCCTTGCGGGAAATACTGTTTGCATATAATGGATGACAAGCTTCCAAGTAGAAGAATAGCTCTTATTTCCTATTCTGTGGAAGAAACCTGTTGTGGTGATCCAGGTATCTGGCAGTTGTGAGAAACTCGGTCTCAGTTCTAAATGCACAAAACCCAGTGAAGCAAGACTTATTGGAATGGCTCTGAAGGCTGATATCCTCTCTACTTTGAGGAGCTTAGGGACAGTCTGTCTCAAAAGGTCTAGTTAGCTCAAGCAAAGGACAGCTGGTAGCAGCTACTGGGTCTGGAGGCTTCCCTTTTTTAATAAAGCCACTAGTCCATCTAGGAGGTCTCCACTATGTTACACAGTGGCATTGATGTCTCCTGGCCTCCTGAACCTAGGACTACAGTATGTGGAGCATCTTGGTGGTGGGTCATTTTGTGGAACACTGGCCATGGTAAGCAGTGGGACAATGTGAGTTCTGGAGGACTGCACATTCTTTCCTTCTCCTCTTTTATACATTTTCCTTCAACAAATGCTATTTTTTTTTTTAAACTTGCACCATGTGTCACTAATGATGTGTGTCCTGACAGTCAGAAACTTGATTTTTATAATGAAGCTCATCTTATAGATACACGTATTCATATCATGGAGCAAATGGGGCTTGCTTATTTCAGTGTATAGTGATGTTCCATGTTGCCATCTAACAGCTTGCTTAAATTTACAACCAGACTGAAGTTTCATCTGATGCATTATCCAAGTAAAGCTGGTAAATGATGAGCTGGAGCAGGCATATAACTTGAAGCTTTCAAAGCTTTTTTTTTTATCAGAGCATCTCCAGGCTAGTTGCTCACAAATATGATCAACTGAGTTTTCCCAAAGCCTAGTGAAAGAAACTGTCCCCAAATCTCATAACTCCATATACAGCATGCTTGGGGCTGGTGCACGGTGATGACCCAGAGAGATGTTATGGGGAGGGGAGGTGGGAGGGGGTTCATGTTTGGGAACGTATGTACACCCATGGTGGATTCATGTCAATGTATGGCAAAACCAATACAGTATTGTAAAATAAAATAAAGTAAAAAAAAAATAATAAACCTTTCTGATTTGTTACACCAATATCAAGGCCAAAGTTTTTGTTATTATTGATAATATTTTTAATAAAATTGATCATTTTCTCACCAATGTAAAAGTAATACTTGTCATGGTAGAGAATTTGGAATATGCAGAAAGCTACAAAGAGAAAAAAAAATATCCCCTGTAATACTCCCCTGGATATAACTACTCTTCATTTTTTTTTTTTACTCTTCATTTTAATGTATATCCTTACAGGGTTTTTTTTTTTCGCTCTATATACATGTACAGATTTAGTTAGGATAATACTGCAGTTACTCTTTTGTAACCTTATTCTTTCACTTGATAATAATATATTCTGGGCATATTCCCATGTCATTAAATATTCTTCTAAAAATAATCTTAAAGGTGACCTAATACTCTACCATTTGGATCTTTCTTGAATTTCAAATATTTGAAAAAACTAAATATAGATGTGCCATATGATTCAGCAATCCCACGATTGGACATATATCTGGAGAAAACTATAATTTGAAAAGATACCTGTACCTCAATATTCACAGCAGCACTATTTACAATATTACAAGACATGGAAGCAACCTAAATGTCTATTGATGGGAGTGGGTAAAGAATACGTGGTACATATATACAATGGAATAGTTCAGTTCAGTTCAGTCAGGCAGTTGTGTCTGACTCTTTGCAACCCCATGAATCGCAGCATGCCAGGTCTCCTTGTCCATCACCAACTCCTGAAGTCCACTCAAACTCATGTCCATTGAGTCGGTGATGTTATCCAGCCATCTCATCCTCTGTTGTCCCCTTCTCCTCCTGTCCCCAATCCCTCCCAGCATCAGAGTCTTTTCCAATGAGTCAACTTTTCGCATGAGGTGGCCAAAGTAGTGGAGTTTCAGCTTCAACATCAGTCCTTCCAATGAACACCCAGGACTGATCTACTTTAGCATGGACTGGTTGGATCTCCTTGCAGTCCAAGGGACTCTCAAGAGTCTTCTCCAACACCACAGTTCAAAAGCATCAATTATTCGGCACTCAGCTTTCTTCACAGTCCAACTCTCACACCCATACATGACTACTGGAAAAACCATAGCCTTGACTAGACCGACCTTTGTTGGCAAAGTAATGTCTCTGCTTTTGAATATGCTATCTAGGTTGGTCATAACTTTCCTTCCAAGGAGTAAGCATCTTTTAATTTCATGGCTGCAATCACTGTCAGCCTTAAAAAAGAACAAAATCCCATTTGCAGCAACATGGATGGACCTCGAGATTGTCATACTGAGTGAAGTCAGACAGAGAAAGACAAATATCATATATTTTTTATATGTGGGATCTAAAAATTTGGTACAAATAAGCTTATTTATAAAACAGAAATAGAGTCACAGATGTAGAAAACAAACTCATGGTTACCAATGGGGAAAGAAGGGGATAAACTGGGAGACTAGGATTGACGATATATACACTACTATATGCAAAACAGATACCTAATAAGGATGTACTGTATAGCACAGGTAACTCTACTCAGTACTCTGTAATGACCTATAGGGAAAAAGAATCTCAAAAACAGTAACAGTGGCCATATGTATATACATAACTGATTCACTTTGCTGTACACCTGAAACTAACGCAACATTGTAAATCAACTACACTCTAATAAGAATTAAAAAATTAAAAAAAGAGCAAAAACCTGGAAGTTATCTGAATATCCATTAGAACAAGACTTGTTAAACTTTGCTATATTCATCTAAATACTATGAAATACTATACAAACATTATAAAGGATATTTATAGCCATATACATTTACTTGGGAATATCTTCAAAACATATAGTTAAGAAAAAATTTGACTTTAAAACAGCATTTGTGGCATGATCCCATCAGTGTTAGTGGTTACTAAATGGAAAGATTTTTGGCATTTTTGCTTTCTTTATTATTCTTTTCTGTTCTGGTCAAGATTTTAAAATTTCTGTCTTTGAAAAAAGATGAGGAAAGTTAACAACATAGTTTATTTAAAGGGAAAATGTATGTTATGTTAGAAAAATGCAAACAGTATTTATTATATATTATTATGCAAGGAGGCAATTGTAAGAAATTTGGTGACCTGGGTTCGATCCCTGGGTTGGGAAAATCCCCTGGAGAAGGGAAAGGCTACCCGCTTCAGTATTTGGCCTGGAGAATTCCATGGACTGTATAGTCCACGGGATCGCAAAGAGCTGGACACAACTGAGCAACTTTCACTTTTCATAATCATAAGGACAGGAAGATGGCTGATCTCCTGCATAACCCTTAGTCTGAACACCAACACAGAGCATCATTACCAGGCCACCGTGGTATCAGGTATACCCTCCAATTAACAGTCACAGGCTTTTATGATGTGCTCTGCTTACAAGGCCAATTTGTAAAACTATTCAATATTTACTATTAAACATCTGTACTACACAAACTTATTCATCATGGATTTTTGGCTGAAAGAATTGCTTTGTGAAAATCCCTTTCTGCTGTTTTTTTTAAAATCCAAGAACACGACTGCAAGGATACCCTCGCTTGCCACTATTTTTCAGAGTCCTATGATAGGGGCTCTGGAAACCTGAATTCAAGGCCCTACTCTGCCCCTAAGTAAACGTGAGTGCCTTTGAGCAAGTGTTATGGGAAGATCCAGAGTAAAATCCCATAGAGGTCATGAACCTACTGACTGATCTCTCCCATGTAATGATTTTTCCTTTCTATCAAGAGTATAAATTACTAATGAAAGGTGGCTTAAAGAGTCAATATATTGTACCAATCAATGCTTGCTATTAAATACCATAGTTCAAGGGTTATTCTATGCTTTTCTGTAAGGTTCTTGAATATTTTCATGGAGGGAGAATTAACAATATATGTAAACTCTTCACTGAAAGTCATTTTCTCATGGTACAGATGAACCTATTTGCAGGGCAGGAGTAGAGACGCAGACTTAAAGAGAATGGACTTGTAGACACAGGGGAGGGAGGGGCTGGACAAACTGGGAGAGTGGCACTGACATATGTAACTATCATGCATGAAATAGCTAGTGGGAAGCTGTGGTATAACTCAGGGAGCTCAGTCTGGTGCTCTGTGATGACCTAGAAGGGCAGGAAGGAGGCTCAAGAAGGAGTGGATATGATATGTATATTTACAGCTGGTTCAGAGTGTTGCACAGCAGAAACTAACAAACACTGTAAAGCAATTATACTCCAAAAATTTTTTTAATTAAAAAAGAAAATAATTTTTTCAGGACTATGTATATTTCCCTAATTTAGGGAGAATCTCTATCTATGTTTATTAACAACTACAATGTAGCCAGTGCTATTAACACAGCCCTCAATCCTGTCCTGTGTATTCCTATGATGAGAAAGCTGAAACTGGGAGCCACACAAATTGTTCCAAGTCAAACGGCTTGAGGATGGTAGAGCCAGGATTTGAACCTGGGCACGCTGGTCCCAGGGCCCACTCTTTTAACTCTGTACTAAACGCATTTCTTTCTGTAGGTAAAAGCACAAAGGGATGAGTTGCTGACGAAGTCTCAAGTGGTCACGAGGCTCAGAGGAATAAGAAGCCTCAATGAGAGGATAGGGACAGACTGGGATGAGAAACAAAGAGCAGGGCAGGGACCACACCCTCAGGAGTCTTACTTGGATAGGAATGTGCCAAAGCTTGCCATTCTTCAGTTGGTCCACAGGGTCTATCTGGAGGGTGAGGGTTGGCAGATGCTACATGACTGCTGGACTGCTGTCCTAGTGGACCGCACAGGAATGAAAGTGTGTTCCAACCTCCTTCAGCACCTGTTAACTTGGTCCTCTGACCTGTTTATGGATCTTTGGGCACTGAGCAGCATCTTTGGGGTCACCAGTCTGTAGTTATGCAGCCGCTAAGGACAAGTCTGTTCACTGCCTAATGGGCAATAGGCCTAGTCAGCATTTCGTGTCAAGCACTACTTGTGTAAGATGTTTCTGATCCTCACGATACCATCAACAGCTGATGCTCCTGGGACCACAGATATACCCATCCAGTCTTCTCTTGAAGTGGGAATGCTGGGGCTTCAGGACCTTCCTAGATGTACACAGATGTTGCTGACTTTCTGTTAGTTCAATGTGGGCATGGCAGATGTGGTTAGTACCCACCCCCTCCCTTGGCCTCCTTTACCATCCTTGTGCCTACTTTTTCTGTGTCTTTTTTGAATTTTGAGTTTTAAGCCAGCCTTTTCACTGTCCTCTTTCACCTTCATCAAGAGGCTCTTTAGTTCCTCTTCATTTTCTGCCATAAGGGTGGTGTCACCTGCATTTTTGAGGTTACTGATATTTTTCCTGGTAGTCTTGATTCTGCTTGTGTTTCATCCAGCCCAGCATTTCGCATGATGTACTCTATATATAAGTTAAATAAGCAGGGTGACAATATACAGCCTTCACCTACTCCTTTCCCACTTTCTGATTTGAGTATTCAATCAAGTATTGTTTGGGAAAATGCATTGATTACTGAATCATCTCATGCCACAGAGATCACTGTTAATATTGTCATCTTCTCTGGGGTAGGGAAGTGCAAACAAGCTCACAATTTATTTTAGAGTCATATGATGTATGGCAGAGGTACTAATTTTTCTCGTCTAAGTCTCCAACCTCTGACATTTTGGAGCCAGTGGGCTTCCTCTTTTTTGGGGGGGAGAATGTTGACATCGTGTTTAGAACAAGTTGTTACCAAGAATAGTGAATTTGGGGTGTATGATTCCCAAAATTGAGAATAGAGAATTATCATCAATTCTCTATCACAGTGTTCTCACACTTTCTTGTGCATCAGAATCACTGGGAGGGCTTGCTGTGAAGCAGATTACTGGACCCATTTCTAGGGTTTCTGATGTATTAGGCTTGAGGCGGGGCCAAGAATTTACACTTGGTAACTGGTTGCCAGGTGATGCTGCAGGAGGACCACTGAAAACCACTGCTATTACATTTCCTGGCTGCTTGGCCTCTGGTATTATGAATTTTCAGAAGGTTTTAAGTTAAGGGAGGGAGAAGGAAGAGAACTCAGATCTATTTTGTATACTCAGGCTAGGAATTGTCATAGACACATAACCTAATTTTATTTTGACAGTGCTATGAAAGTAGAAGCAGTATCTTAAAAATAATAAAATGAGCGAGTTCCCTGCTGGTCCAGTGTATAACGTTCGACGCTTTCACTGCCGTAGCCCTGAGTTCAATCCCTGGTTGGGGAACTAAAAAGTCATTCACAAAATTTAAGTCACTTGTTTAAAGTCTAATGGGGCAGATCTGTAATCAGAGCACAGATCTGTCTGACCCCAAAGCCCAGTCCTTTTCTACCCACCACATTGCTTCTTTAGCTGTCAGTTGGCCCAGAATGCCAAAATCACTCATGATTAAAATACACACACACACACACACACACACACACACACACACACACACACTCTACCCCTTGAAATTCTTCCAATTAAGCTGCACAAAGATAAAATACGTTTCATGTCCACAAAAAATGGTCTTGCTAATCTGAGTGTCATTAATATGGGATTTTTTTTCTCTACTGAAGAATGTCTGTTATTTTTTTGTAATCATGTTTTCACAATTAGCTAAGTTAATGTGTCAATTTCTAATAATAGACTCTCCACGGAACTTTCCAGAAATCATGTGTTGGAAGGAAGCATATTGGGATTGAAAAGAGTCAGTAGTGATAGATGATAAAGAATTAACCTGCCAAGGGACTTCCCTGGCAGGTCAGTGGCTAAGACTCTATGCTCCCAATGCAGTGGGCAGAGGTTCCCTGGTCAGGGAACTAAATCCCACATGCAGTAACTAAGACCCATGCAACCAAAAAGATAAAAATACATATTGAAAAATTCTTAAAGAGAAGAGTTAACCTGACAAAACTATATCCTAAATATCAAACAGCACATTTTAGAATGTTGTGGTTTTGAGAAAAAGTTCCCAATGTTATTATTATACAAATCCTTTTATTTTTTTCCCTCAAAAGTGCATTACAATGGATGGGCCTTGAAAACATTATGCTAAGTCAAAGAAGTCAATCACCAGGAGACCATGTATTACATGATTCCTTCCATCTACATGAAATATCCAGAATCTATAGAGACAGAAAATAGAGCAGTGGTTGCTTAGGCCTTGGGGGACAGGTAGTACAGGGAAGTGAGAATTAAAGAGCATGGGGTTTCTTTTTGAGGTTATGAAAATTTTCCAAAATGAGATTCTAGAGATGTTTGCCCAACTCTGGAAATATGCTAAGAACCACTGAATTGTACACTTTGATCAAGTTAATTGTGTATTTATTATATGGATAATATCTCAACAAAGCTGTTACCATTGCAGATTACAGTTGCAAATATAGTGTAAGTGCCCATTATACATGGACGTTTTTAGTTGGGAATTTTTTCAACAAATACAATTATTTTAGAGGTGGGAACTATGGAATTTACATTTAGCTAGGTAGGGCCCATTCAGGGAAAGTGGAGTGCCATGGTTGACTAGCACTGCTACTTTGATGTGGGAAATGAGATGGGTGCTAGAACTTTAGTTCTAGGCTCTGTCACAGGAGGTGCAGATGTATGAAAGGGATGGTTGACAGCAGGTCCCAGTCCTGACATGGGGTGAGGGGCTCAGAGAAAGGGCAGGGTCCCAACAGCCACACTGGAGTGTGTAGCTGGGACTTCAGTAGAAGCCTGGCCATACAAAGTGGGGTGTGGAGGAGCTGCTGGAGCACCTGGGGCCATGCGTCCCAGGAGGAGAAGAGTAGTGTGTCCAACTAGATGCCAAGAGCCATGTGGGGCCGGTCTTGGTAAAGGGCTAGGGATGTAGGACAGAGTTGGATGACATGGTCCAACCTTCTCTCAGTTGTGGGTCACCCATGGTGAGCCACTTGATTCCTAGGGATGTTAGCTCATGGCTGTATCAGGGGGTGTCTGCAACTGCAGCTGTGTGAAGGGAAGAAAGAGAAGCAGAAAGAAAGAAATTGTCTTAAGTCAAGTCCCTCTTAACAATCCTTTACTCCTCCCACTGACAGTGCCATTCCCTATATCTGTTCAACTCAACATTACTCATGCCAAAGACTATGACAGGGGATGGACATAAAAAGATCAAGAAATAGTTCCCGGCCTCAAGAAGTCTATAGTCTAAAGGGGGAGGACAACTTATAAGCTGATCATTTTCAACAGACCAATCACATCCTACTTAATATTGCCAAGAAATTAAAATATTGATACTTTCCATAAATGCTACTCAAAGGACAATAATGTTCTTGGATGGACTGACAGTTTTAATATATTTTCTAAAGAAGACCTTGTAGACACATCTAATAGGAAAATTTTCTCACTTAACACATTTCACCATATCCTCAATGGCAAAATATGTTAAAGTGGCATGTTGGGCTGGCAATGAACAGGTACTTGTGTAAAACTGGATTTTTGATGTCAAGAGTTTAAAATCTTCCACACCATCTCTATTCTCAAGTAAGTGTGACATTTTGGATTCAAACTGAATGCATGCTGATGGACAGAGCTGATGGGATGTGTGGTTCAATTTGGGGGTTAGAAATACGCTGTTTTAAAAACTGCTTAAACTTCATCACTCTGAAATTTGGTTTAAATCAACTGACTGTGCACCGCACTACTTTATTTTTATCATACACGAGGTCACATAATATAGGTCCAGACTCTGTAACTCAATATCCAAGTCACCCAGACAAACCGTACTCCCTCTGGGGCTCATCAGCCACATTTTTAAAAAGAAAAACAAGAAATTGGGGGAGGAAGGGGAAAGGGTTTGGCTAAATGATGTCAAATATCCCTTCTAGCAAAATTCTATCAGGTTGAGTAAAGCCCATTTAACTTCACCATACAGATCTGTGCATAGTGAACCAAGCTGGTATTTTATTTTTGAGTTAAGAATTTTAGTACTGAAGAAAAGAAAAGAAAAACCCAAACCAACCAGCATCCTCTCCTCCCCCAATCCATCTGTAGCTCTACATTAGGAATTCAAATTGCAGTATTTTTAGCCTCTGGAGTTTAAGCAAGCCCTTAACCTGAGCCCCTGCCTGCATTTTATAATTTGTCTAATTTAAGTCATACAACAGTTCCATCTTTGACAACAAAGCAAAATCATTTTACTTATCTTTATGTACTTCAAGAATTACTTCTATGTGGAGACCTTGTAATACCAGTGGCATACCAGGCAGAAAATGATAGAATTTTTTCCTTCCGTGGCTTTTTTTTTTTTTTTGATGAAATACAACCTCAACTATAAGAAATGCAAGTCACTTCAAACGCATTCAAAAGGTTTGCTTAAAATAGATTACCAGAGAGGTTGTATTAGAAAACAGAAAAATCAATTCTAGATGAAAGCGAAACACACAGAACCTTCCAAACTGGCAATAAAGAGCAGTTATATTAATCGTTTAGTTCTTTAAGAGCAGGGTGCTGGAGATGGAGAAAGGCTTTCCTCATGTTTCAATATTAGGGTGCTTTTAGCCATCATTTCTGTGCTTGGTACACCTTGTAAAAATAACTTCCTGAGGAGGGGTGCTTTGAAACTGCAGCCTCTGCCAGCTTTGCAACCTTACTGCCCATTATCACATCCCAGCACTGAGGACGGGGCGGACCTTAATTAGATCAGAGCCTGGAAAATCTGGAGCTTCCCTGGCGGCTCAGATGGTAAAGAATCTGCCCGCAGTGAGGGAGACCTGGGTTCGATCCCTGAGTCAGGAAGATCCCCTGGAGAAAGGAATGGCTACTCACTCCAGTATTCTTGTCTGGAGATTTCCATGGACAGAGGAACCCGCCAGGCTACAGTCCATAGGGTCGCAAAGAGTCGGACACAACTGAGCGACTAATACACTGGAAGGTCGGGGAGAGAAACTGCAAAGACTTATTTTCTTAAAGGAAGTGGTCATTCAAAAGCAGAAAACCCAAGTCACCTACAGTTTCCTCGTCCGCTTTGCCAAGGAATGGGCGAGACAGGGTTTAAGAACAGGAAGGGAGAACTCAGACGGGGTCGGGGAGAGAGGTGGGCGCAAACTCCCGAAAGCGGAGTGTGAGGCAAGCCAGGAAGACCTCGGGAAGGGCGCAGAGTAAGGCCCAGCATCACGCAAGGGTGAGTCCAGGTGAGGGGCGTGCTTCGGAGCGCCACTGGCTGGGAGCCTGGATTCGCCGGGGCAAGATTCCGGCCAGCGGCTCCTCTGCGCGTAGCGGGCTCCTGGGTGTCAGCGCGCAAAATCGCCGCTTAATCCCCGCTCCCGAAGGATTAATTAGGGCCTCCTTAAAGCAGAAAGCTGCGAGCCAGGGGCTTTTTTCCTAGCCACAGGAGCCCCGGGAAGAGGGTCGTCCTCCTCCAGCCCAGCCGGGCGCCCCTCTCCAGACATCACCAAGCACAGCGTCCCCGCGACTCGCGCCTCTCCGGTGAGCGCTCTCCGCACCCCCAGCCGGGTTACCGGGACCCCCTGGTGACCGGCGGCTTGACGGGTCACGAGAGTCATGTCCCAGGCCAGGCCGCTTCCTCCTGCGCCCTCGGTTCTCAGCCAGCAGCCGGGGAGCGGGGCGGGGCGCGCCAGGGAGGCCGAGGCCGCGCGCTATTCCTGTCACTGTGAGCTACTGGCATGTTATGTGTGGCGCCCAATCACGCCTGCGACCCGTAGCGCTGACCCGCGCCCCTCCTCCCTAATCCCCCAGGCTTTGATTTGATCCTCCGCGCGGAACAAGTTCACCCCCCCTGCCCCTTAGCTAGTTGTCCCCGGCCCTCGCCAGTGCCCGCAGAACCCTCCTTGTCCACCCCCGGGAGGTCAGAGCCCTCGCCCCGCACTTCCCGGACAGCCCTCGTCCGGCCCCATCTGTGCATTTGGGCCGTCGGAGATCCAGCACCCCTCGGGAGTCAGTCCATCCGCAGCTCCGCCCTTCCAGGTGATGGTGCGCGGCCACTGCGGCCCCAGGCGCGCAGGTGTGGGCTCCCCAAACAGGGCCGGGGAGGGGGTTTTGGGCAACGCGCTGGCAGCCTCAGCAGCCGCCGAAACCGAACCCTGCACCTCCCGGAAAACTCCAAACTCCGCGCTCTCCTCTACTAGGTGCTTCTGGAAATCGTTTCCCTACCAGATTTGCTCTGAGAAGGGAACGGGCAGATCTGCGGACCTGTATGAAGGAGGCCCGGGCTTTAAGCTGAGCAGGCAAAAATGGACCCCTGCTAGGGGCTCTTCGGCTCGCTCGGGGGGCCCGGGGGCTCCGTGTCCCGGGATGCCTCCGGCCGCGTCTGGCTGGCCCCAGCCCCGGCCCGGCCGCTTCCCGCCCTGGGCATCATGAGTTACTTCCTGTCTTACTGCAAAGCTCATGGCGGCTCGCTGCTCACCGGCTACCAGGTGCTGCGAGCCGAGGGCTTCCTGTGCGACGTGACGCTGAAGGTGGAGGGCAGCGAGTTCCCGGCGCACAGGTCGCTCCTCGCGTGTTCCAGTGACTACTTCAGGGCTCTGTTCAAGAGTCACACCCGGGAATCCCGGGCGAGCGTGATCCACCTGCACGTGCCGTCGGCGGCGGGCCTGCAGCGCCTGCTGGACTTCATCTACACCGCCTGGCTGCCGCTCTCCATGGACACAGTGGAGGACACGCTGGAGGCCGCCAGCTACCTGCAGGTCACCGAGGCCCTGGGGCTTTGCGGCCGCTACCTGGAGCGCCAGCTGGCCCCAGAGAACTGCTGCTTCGCCGCCAACGTGGCGGCTCGCTTTGGCCTGGCGCACACGCTGGGCGCGGCCGAACGCTGCATTGTGACCCACCTGAGGGAACTGCTGGCGCGGGGCGCGGGCCCGGCCGGCCTTCTGGAGCTCAACCCCGCGTCGCTGAGGGCCGTGCTGGGTGCCCCTGACGTGGCGCGGGTGCCTGAGGCCCGGCTGCTGGGCCTGGCGCTGGCCTGGCTGCGGCAGGAGCCCGAGGCCGAACGCCTGGCCCACTGCACCCAGCTACTCGAGCGGGTCCGCTTCGGCCTCGTGCCCGCCGACGTGCTGCGGCGCGTGTACTCGGGCTCCGGCCTCACTCTGCCCGCCCGGGTCAAGGGCCTCATCATCCAGGCCCTCAACTACCACACGTCGCCCTCCCGCCAGCCGCTCATGCAGGGCGAGCAGACCAGCGTCCGGAGCCCTCAAACGCGCATCTTGTTGGTCGGGGGGCGCCGCGGGCGGGAGGTGGTGACTGAGGAAGTCGTGGTCCCCCCGCGGGCGGCCCGGGGCAGGGGCGCCGCGCCGGAGCCGGAGGAAGAGGAGGGAGAGGAGGAGGAGGAAGAGGAGCAGGTGGAGGAGGAGGAGTGGGAGCTCACCCAGGACGTGGTGGCCTTTGACGTGTACAACCACTGCTGGCGCAGCCTCACGCGGCTGCCTGCTCAGCTGCTGGGGCACAGCGTGTGTGTCGCGGGCAACTTCCTGTTCGTCCTGGGCGGGGAGAGCCCGTCGGGCGGCGCCTGCTCGCCCCCAGCGCACGGCCCGCTGGCTGTCATGGCTCAAGTGCACCGTTACGACCCGCGCTTCCACGTGTGGACGACGGTGCCCCCTATGCGGGAAGCACGGGCCCATTTCTGGTGCGGCGCCGTGGGCGAGGGGCTCCTGGCCGTCGGGGGCCTGGGCGCGGGCGGCCAAGCGCTGGCTTCGGTGGAAATGTATGACCTGCGCCGAGACCGCTGGACGGCGGCCGGGGCGCTGCCGCGGGCTCTGCACGGCCACGCGGGCGCCGTTGGGGACCGCGGCGTCGTGTACATCTCCGGGGGCAAGGCGGGGAGAGGCGACGGCGGCACGAACAGCCTCCGGGACGTGTACTCCCTGGCTCCCGGGGAGCAGGCGTGGAGCAAGAGAGCGTCCATGGGCACGGCCCGCTTCGGGCACCACATGGCCGCCCTGCGCGGCGCGGTGTTCGCCTTTCTGGGGCGATACGAGCCCTTCTCCGAGATCGAGCGCTACGACCCCGGCACCGACCAGTGGACTCGGCTGCGGCCGCTACCCTACGACCGCTTTTGCTATGGGCTGGCCTTGGTGGAGGAGACGGTGCTGCTACTGGGCGGCCTCAAGTGGCGGGACTCACGCCAGGTGCCCACCCGCAACGTGGTGGGCTATGACCTCGACCTGGACCGCTGGGAGGACATTGGCTGCGCGCTGCCTTGGGCCTGGAGCGGCCTGCAGTGCGCAGTGCTTCAGCTGGCAGAGGGTGGGGACGAGCGGAGGGAGGGAGAGCCGGGAGAGACACCGGATTTTGTGCTGGGCTTAATGGGTTAAGTAGCCTCAGGGCTAGGGAGGAGCAAGCCATGGGCTTTTCCTAGACTTGGCCAAAGAGAAACATTTGCCCTTATTCTGAGAATGGGAGACAGGAGGGATCAAATTTAGAAGGATATATGAATCATCTCCAGCGAGCTGGGGATTTCTAGAAATTCTCATGTTGGGCTAGAGATGGACTTTCGAAAATAAAGTATGACCCCGTTTTCCCTCTTGTAGTTAAAAGTGTTTCCCAGGTTCTAAGCAATGATTATTTTTGTGCCAAACAGCCAAAAAACGTACCATAATAAGTTATATACCAAACCAGAAAATTGTTAGGTATAATGACTGTAATAAGTGGTTCTAGAAGATGGCATTATCTGAATAAATAGTGAAGGGAAAGTGCCTTGGTTAAAAAACATGCAATCACTATAGGGAGAACTATGATTTTATGATACAGAATCATGGTTATAGTTCTGCTTTGATGGTTTAATACAGATACAGAACTGAGAAAAAAAAATCTCCTAGAAAGCACTTTATTTTTATTTTTGGAGAAAATAACCTAGGTTAAGTTTTTCTGTACTTCATCCTTACTTACCCTAGTCTGCTTTTGCTCTGACTTTTGCCAGCTTATTGGTTTTAAGTTTTATTTGTGCAGCCCTTAGCCATAATAACTTCCTTGGTGGCTCAGACGGTAAAGAGTCTGTCTACAATGTGGGAGACCCGGGTTCGATCCCTGGGTTGGGAAGATCCCCTGGAGAAGGAAATGGCAATCCACTGCAGGACTACTGCCTGAAAAATCCCATGGACAGAGGATCCTGGTAGGCTACAGTCCATGGGGTCGCAAAGAGTCGGACACGACTGAGCGACTTCACTTTCACCATAATATTCCAGCTTCTCTGATTTAGTGGAACATTTAACGGGGCTTCCCAGGTGGCGCTAGTGGTAAGAAAGCTGCCTGCCAATGCTGGAGACAAAAGAGAAGCAGTTCTATCCCTTGGTCCGGATGATCCCCTGGAGGAGGAAATGGCAATCCACTCCGGTATTCTTGCCTGGAGAATCCCAAGGACAGAGGAGCCTGGGTGGGCTCCAGTCCATAGGGTCACACAGAGTCGGACAAGGCTTAAGTGACTCAGCAGCAGCTAACAAAACCCCTATTTCTTTCATCCTCTTTAAATGTTCATTCTGCAGACACGCTGTAGGTAATACTTGTAAAAAATTTTTTTAGGTTTATTTTTGATGGTACCCCGCCTCCCAGACCCTCTACCCCACCTTCCCAAAAGAATCACAGAGAAAGGAAAGAGCAGCAGGTGAAATTTTAAAGTTTGTGTCAGGTAGATGGGAAACCAACTTGATTTCGCAGGATTTCAGAGAAGATTCTTGTATGTACTGGACACTGCCTCTTCTGGCTTATACCACAGTGGAGTGACAAAGTTAAAACTTGTAACTGGGGGTGGTGGGGTGGCATGTAATTCAGTCACAAAGAAATGTGATGTGGACTGCATGAATAAAATAGGTGCTTTATAAGGATTCATTAAGAGCTGAATTTATTTGACTTCAGTTTACAGTGCCGCCTCTCTCCTAGATTTGAAACTAATGCAATAAAATGTACAGATATATAGCGTTAAAGGTCTCTTTCATGCTAAGCTAGCCACGAGTCTTTTAAAATTCATTAGTTTACTTTTTACCATTTAAAAGAACAGAGCCAACTTCACCAAAGTAAAAGCCGCTTAGTAGCAACACAGCTAGTCTTTCCATCAACTCGCTGTTGACAGAGGCACAATCTGGCCACTGTATCCACGACACATCCATCAGGTACAGATATTTTTAAGTAAATGTACACATTTGGTCTAGTAAACATCAACAAGTCTAAACACCTGTAACAAGCACACTTCATTTTAGGACAAGAGGTTTCTTTTTTTTTTTTTTTTTGCTTTTTGGTTTTTTTTTTTTTTTTTTTTTACATATACAAAATCCCACAAATTTAATGTGCGTCAATATCCATGCAGTAAATAAATGTTTTTACAAATAGGTTTTTTTAAATGATAAAAATATTACACTGGACCCCAAATTCCATACAAACATTAATACATGATTTCTCATCCACTTTGACTAAATATAGGATTACTGAAAATGTGCTGTAGAAAGGCCACTCTCCTGTACAGTTGTGCAAAGTCTGCAAAACGATAGTGATTCAATGGTGATTTCAAAAGCAAAGAAAAAGATCCTCGCTGTGGAGTTTTTACTTTCTTCTCTACAGCAAAAATAGTCACTGGCAGATATCTGAACTCTTAGAGATGAAAGTACATTCACTGAGCTGTACAGGCAACAGTATAAAGCTGATTAGAAGTAGATTTCAGGATATAGAATAGTAAAGGAGGGTCTCTTCCTCCTTCTAAAGAAAAAACAAAACAAAACAAAACCAAAACCCAGCAAATTGTGACTTGTACGTTATGCAGCCAGACACTAAAAAGCAGCACAGTCATTATCATGCTGTGATCACTTTTCAAAAATGAGATGCTTATAAATGGAAATATAAGAAGAGGATTTTTTCATAGACTTTATCCACTCTATAGAACAAATCATGAAACTAGGAAAAACCTCTAAAAATTGTTTCTCTCGTATAGTTCAATGTAATATCTCTCTGAATGACCATCATCCTCTTGCTCCTCAGGAGAGAGGTACATTTTTCTTTTTCAACATTGTTTTCTATATTAGAACACACATCAGCCTGTAACCAAAGATATTTTACTTCCCTGCCTGAAGTATAATTACATAAGTTTCACTAACGGACTAGGGGGAAAATTGGACACTAACTGGGAAATTGATTCATTTCTGTTTATACCTTGTAGGTTTTTAGGAGTTGGAGTTTAAAAACATGAGTTTGGGCTGAAATTATATATATATATATATGTTAGCTGCCTTTCTGGGTGAGTTAAGTGTGTTTTAAAAAATTCACTCTCAAATTCCTCTGTACACAATCAGCGTTTCATCACTACAAAAATAAAGGAAGATTTAAACCAAGAAAATAAAGCAGCTCTATCTTCAATTTTGGTCTCAGTTACAAAAACATCTTACAAAGCTTTGCCCTGATACACCATTGAGTGTCCCCATGGATATGGAATAGTATTTCCATTAACCAGCTTTCACAAGTTAATAGACTATTAAGACGAATATTTGATACCTGAACTTTTCTTATGTTGATGCTCTTCTATTTTGCTCAACTCTTGTATGTATGCGCATCTACATTTCACAAAAATAAAACTACAGCATTAAACTTTGTGCAATGTTTAAGAAAATTCTTAGAACATTTTAATAAATATAAAAAAGGTTTAAATTCTTTCCCACCCACAAGGATGTCTGCACCTGAAAAAATGTGATTTAGTTTTGAAGTCTTGTTTATATAAAATTAACTTAAAGGGAGAAAAGATGACCTTAGATAGAAAACCACCTTTTTGTGTTTTTTTTTTTTCTACTTGAAGACCGCCTGTCTTCAGGGTTGTTTGCAAAAGTTAATTTTGAATCATTGAAGACAGTTGATTTTGCACATGGTAAACATAAGCTGAGCACTAACTGCATATAAAATATACAAATGCTCATTAAAGACAGTGGTATTATGACCATATAGGGTTTGTTTCATATAATGTAACATTAAAGTATAGCTTGTCAACGTGTCCTACACGTTGATATAAAAACTACCTTATATACTTGATCAAAGTACCAGAAGGTACCAAATGGCCAGAGGGCACAATACACTTACACATGCGTTTCAATGTATGAATGAGTGTGTGTGAGAGAGGAAGTGATTACATCTACTTCAGAAGAAATACTTAATGGGTCATTTGAGGTGGTGTTCTGACAGATATCCAAGAAAAGATCGAGGTACATCTGCTTCCACTGCTGGAATTCTTTCGATGTCAAGTCTGGATTGTCTAGTACTTTATCGATAATGGCTACTTCCCCTTCTCTGGCCTGAAAAATAAAAGGATTCAAGAGTTACAAAAGGGACAGAATTTTCTTCAAATTTTAACTAAAGAGTTAACAGGCAAAAGCCAAGAAGAAACAGCTCTGTTATACTCAAACTCGGGCTTCCCTGGTAGCTCGGAGGGTACAGTGTCTGCCTGCAATGCAGGAGACCTGGGTTCGAGCCCTGGGTCGGGAAGATCCCCTGGAGAAGGAAATGGCAACCCACTCCAGTACTCTTACCTGGAAAATTCCATGGATGGAGGAGACTGGTAGGCTACAGTCCATGGGATTGCGGAGTCGGACATGACTGAACAACTTCACTGGTTCACTGGATACTCAAACTCCCTATTTAGACTCAAATCCTCAGGTACTTTTTTCTACATGCAGGCACTCTGATTTATTTTTCCTTCGGGGCCTATCCTGTTTCCCATCTCTGCCTATGGAAACTTTTCCTCATCCTTTAATGTCCAGTTCATATGCCTCTTATTTCTTCAAGCCTTCCTTAAACAACTGAAAAAATGTTTTCTCCTTCGTTTCTGTAAGTCCCCATAACACTTGATCACTGCTGTTGAGTGGGCTTATCCCATTGTGTCTTGAGTTACTTTTGCATTGTCCTATCTCCTCCTGCTAGATGCTCAGTTGGCAGTTTGGACCTGAATGAGAATGGGGGCTCTGTGAAGTGGGAGGTAGTAAGGATATCTCTGGACCTTAGTTGGGCACCAGAATTATTCTTATGTATATTAAAGCTCTTTAAAAAATTCTGTCTTAGTTATCCAAAGGTCATTAAGTTGTCCCATGGATTTGCAACAGCATTCACATGAATATCAACTGAGAGCTAATTGACTATGAGAATTTGGCTGTTGGCTACCAGAAGTTTTTTCAAATCATGCATTTCCTATTTTGTTAATCTCTTTGGTTGTTGTTTAGTTGCTAAGTCATGTTCAACTCTTTTGTTACCCCATGGACTGTAGCCCGCCAGGTTCTTTTTTCCATGGACTCTCCAGGCAGGAATACTGGAGTGGTAGCCATTTCCTTTTCCAGGGGATCTCCTCGACCCAGGGATCAAACCTGTCTCCTGCACTGGGAGGTGGATTGTTTACCACTGAACCACCAGAGAAGCCCAGGATCTCTTTGGTACTCTGTCTCAAAATTATGAAACCTCAGCAGTAGACTATGGATCTGAAATATTTTCCAAACGAACTCTCCGACCTTCTATTTCTTGAAATGACTGCATCACAAACTTGGTATGACAGTTCTTTTCTGGTTTTGAGTTTTTCAGGGTGCATGGTCTGATTAGGGACAGTATGTATGGCAGGCCGTCTCCACTGAGACACACAGTGAGGGGGCTGACTTTTCTGGCTCCTTCTTCAACTTCCTGCCTGTTTCCCTTTCCTCACCACCTCCTCCCCAATCTGGGGGTGGCATAAGAAGACTGGAGACAATGTAAGTGCTTATAGAAATGTATAAGAAAAAAAGTAACACGTGAGTTGGGAACTGTTAATGTATACAGCACAATTACAAAATTTCCACACAGGATATGAAACAATGTGGCTTCACTCCAAATGTGCTACAAGAGATATTCATAAAATATCTCAAACCCTTTTAGCACCCACCTCTGCATGAATGCTGTGCTCTTTTAATAACTGTATCAATTCTACAACATGGCATATTTATCTTAGGAAAACAAAAGACTGAGGAATAACACTAGCCCTGCATTTTTGGGGAAAAAAAATTAATTACATCCTGCTTTCTCCTAGAACTAAGTTACATAACATGTAGTCTGTGCATGCTCTGAGATGTTAATATAAAGTTGAGATTACTTCCTTTTGGCCAAATACACTTATTACATTCGTTCTGGAGAAGGAAATGGCAATCCACTCCAGTACTATTGCCTGGAAAATCCCATGGACAGAGGAGCCTGGTAGGCTACAGTCTGTGGGGTCGCAAAGAGTTGGTCATGACTGAGCGACTTCACTCACATTCGTTCTATTTATCCCCCTCCCATTTTGCCCCCTAGAGTATCTGATAATTGATTTTGAGTTCAGGAATGAATCTCTTAAAACGAATGTCTCCTTCTATTTCAAATCTTACCTTTAAAGTGCTTTTGAGAATCCTCAGCCTGTGTAGTTTTTCATTCATCACAGGATCATTACATCTCTTTATAAATGATAGTTTGTATTCCATCTTGGTTGAAATGCGATGTTCTCCCAGGGGCGACAGACTGGCTTGCTCCAATGCCCTGTATAAATCTTGCAAAGAGTCTCCTAACTTTTCTTCCCTACTTTCACCTGCAATGTCCAGAAAAAAAAAAAAAAACAGAGAGAAATATGAATCCAGTGTAATACAGTGATTTGACACTCCAAAAATCTACTAAACAAACAAACAAAAAATATCTGAGAAACGGAATAATGAATGATCGGGAAAACACTATTACATTAAAAAAAAGAAAAACAACCCATCAAACCCACAGTTGCTAGTTATATTGGGTAAGACTAGCTACAGGCAGCCAATTGTTTTAGAATAATTAATAGATACTTTAACAAAATACTCGTAATAAATAGCAAATCATTGTACATATCTTGAGTCCATTAAATTCAAAGAATTACAGTACAAAAGGTACACAACACAGAAACAATTCTGAACATAATTTAACATTTTAAAACAGTAATGACTATCCCTTATCATTATACTGATAAGCATAAATGTGCTAAATAACAGAGCTCTCCTGGTTTAGCAATACTGAATGAACTGATATTTACATTTTTCTAGAATTCATAAGATGGAATGGCATTCACTGGAGTATATATGATTGTAAAAATCTTCCAAAAGTATGCTGTAGAGGATTATTAGGTTTCATGTGACTGCCACAGTAAATGCCTGCCACACTGTAAATATAGTAAAAGATCATAAATTATCAATAATAATGCTTTAATTAGAATGACATATGGGAATGTTTATATGCAAATGTAAGTAAAAATCTGGCATGTATTGAAGGAAGCTACTTAACATTTGAAAGACCAAGGAAGAAAACACTCCAATTAAATATTTTTGAGGTGGGGGGGAAAGGTCTGGTTCAGGAAAGCATCTTGAATCTATTTGAGCAAATCAAACTACCATATTATTCTTGAATTGTCTGACTACTGATGTATTTTTCTCAATGATAAACAAAGATTAACTTGGATTTTGCTTGGATTGGCAGATAGGATTAGGGTTATATCACATTTCTTTTAATAGAGAGCCAAAGAGTCCTATTTGAGGAATGCTAATTACATTGGCCCAAAAAGTAAATATGGAATATCATTCATTCCACCACGGTCCATGTGAATATTTTAGGCTTTCTGACACAGTTTTTTTTTTTTTTAAGACACCCTGATTGGTAATAATGTAAACATTTCTATGTGTCAGGCACTAAGGTAAAATGCTTAACATTCATGATCTCATTTAATCGTCATAGCAGTACTGGGAGTAAATCTATTTGATTTTCATTTTCTAGCAGGGAAGTACCTTGCTCAAGGTCACATTTACTAAGTGGTGGAGTTGGACTTCCAACTGAGCAGTCTGGCTCCAGAATTCATGATTTTAATAAGAATTCTAGACTGCCAGTTTTGTCAGGAATCATTTGAACTGTGTATTAAACAGGAGGTGTTAATGAATTTGTGAGATGCTTAAAATACAGCATTGAAAAAAAAAAATGTTTAGAGTGTACCTAAAGCTTCCCCCAAAGCCCACAAACACAGTACCTTAACTTGAAGGGATCACCTTTAGGATGAAAAAGTGACTTCATTTAAGTTTCATATTCATTTTTTACTTTCCTGCCAAGGTTAGCAACTATTGGTAAGTATGATTATTGAGTTCTCTCATTAGAAAGTCCTTTGTTATCAGCACCTGCTACCACTATTCCTCTACAACGAACTTTAACTTTCTAATCATATATCTAAGTTAGAACTATAATCTAAAAGTACAAAAAAAGAAAACCCTTTAAACAACAGCTTTTTAATCTTCTGTTGCCTCATCCTTCAATGTTTGCACCACCTAGAGGATCTGAGGGGCTGGGTGGGGGTACAGAGGACTGTAAAAAGAGGAACTAATTGCCTTGTAGGCTAAGGTTGAAATAAGATAAGGATTTTAAACAGAACGGTTTAGAGCCAGGAAGGCACAAAACCATAAGGTCATTCAGTGTAAAACTAAATGGAGTTGTAAAAACAAGGATACATTTGAACAGCATAATTCCATTTCATAAAATCATAGGCCAGGAAAGAACCCTGAGGAATTCTTTAGTAGTTATCATTATTTTTGCTTCAAGGCAAGACTGCATCTTAAGCCAGAAAAATTTCATAAAACAGAGGGTGGGGGAGAAATCGGAGCCCTACCAGATGTGAATTATAGTAGTCTAGGTATCATGTAGCCTAATATATTATTCGTTTTTCAGCTCTTAAAGGAAGGTAAAGAAAAAAGGAATTCAAATAATAGTTTTAGGATTTAAGGGAGGCAGAAATATTTCCACATAGTAAATTTTTAAGATAACCTTCTTCCATATTACCTAATACTGTAAGGAGTATATTTTGTTGAAAAAACATTCTTACCCAGTTTTCTTTCTCCTCAATTCTTACAGTTTGTGGAATACTGAGTCACATGCTAGATTATAAAATAAAATTTCAATGTAGTTTTATTTCAAGAATGGTAAAGATTTAATATAAAAAATGACAAACATGACTTAACACTGAAAGCTTTTTTTTTTTCTTCTTGCCATTAAGGGAGGGGGAAGGTGGAACACGTTCAACCAAAGTACAACATATAATTCTACAAAGAGTCTGGTTTGACAGCTGTAAGGAGAATCAAGCATGGGTTTATCTCTGGGCAGCACATATGAACAGGGAATCACAAGGAGACAGAACACAGAAACATTTCCAAGCTATGAATGGAACAGAGATATTAAAGATAAGTCAGGCCTCCTTCCCCCGCCCCTACACACCATACACATATGCGACACAAGACACAGTAGTGGGGTGAGGAGGATGAAGGGTTGAGATGCCAGGCTCCTACAAAATGCCACCAATTACTAAACACTTTAAGACTAGACAAAGAGTCCCTTTATTTTCAAAGGGGGTGAGGGCCGGAGTCACATTCGAAATCTGATTCACTGTGCTCAACAGTCAAAACAACACAGAACTCAACATTCAAGACAAAAACAGACCTTTATTTTCTTTTATAATTTTCAAACTGGTTTCCTTGTTTTTTTTTTTTTTTTTCTTAGATGAATACCAATTAACTCAATCGGGGCTACCGCTGCAACTGAAAATGTGAAAGCACCTTTACATCTTCTTTTTGCCCTCTTCTTCTTTGTCTCCTTCTCTTCTGGTTTCTCTTTTAAACCCTTGCTTTTCTTCTCCTAGAAGAGGCTTGCTTTGGAAGAGGAGGCAAGCACTTGGTGAGGTCTGCTTCCTGATTGACTTTCTTTCAATGTGCCAGTTCAGTCATGGGAACACTTGCCCCAAGCCCAGCTCTTTCGGAATTTGAATGGATGGTTTCTGAAAGTTGGTAAAGTGTAGAAAACCACATGCAAACCACAGGACATATAGAGGAACCTTCTGTGATTCCTCAAGAGGAAGTGTATCCCTGATACAATGAAATTTAAATTTGTATCAAATTGATTCAGAAATTCTGGGCCTATGCAGGAATAAATTTGCCCTCAAATCACATTTACAACATGTAAATCAGTCCTGTGTCAGATGACACTTTTCTATTTCAATTTTATTAAAGTGAATAGAACATATAAAGTTTCTCTTTCCTATATAAAATTTCATTGATAGATTTGAGGATCCCAATGAAGTTATGGATAACTTGTATTCTGAGCCAAGGGAGGACTCGTTTCTGGCTGTGTCATAGTGGCAGGGCTAGAAGAAGATCCTCTTTATCATTTCGTTTATACTCTAGCTACACCATGAAACACTGTGACTCTAAGAAATGCACTGAGCATCAATATAGTTGTGTCTGGCTCCTTCAGGTTGCATATGACATCCAGGCAGTGATAAAAGCTCAAAGAAAAGATTAGCCAATAGAAAATAATAGTTGGTTGGAACTTTCTTGAAAAGGCTTATTAGCAGATGATAATGCATTCCTCAAACACTGCAGGTTGCTTGGTTGACGCATTTCCTTACATTCATGCCCAGTGGATTTTAAACCTTTTCGATTGTATACCCTTTTCAGTTAAAACACTTCTGTTGATAAATATTCAATATATGTATTACTCTATATTAATAGATAGATAGACACAGAAGAGATATTCGAGAAAATGAGATATGAAACCTGAGGAGAAATCCCAGTGTTTTTTTGTTCTGCACCTCACTCCATGTGTACCTTCTTTAGAGACCTAGACTGTGACTTTCCCTGAGTGCATATGCCTTGCTCTCTTGGTATTTCCCAGTCTTCTACAGGACATGGTGTCTGATGAACCCAATGTTTAAACTGAGTGATGATTTTCTTCACTTTAGACACTAAGTACTCCAAAGAGGACTCTGTATCAGTCTGAATAATTTTTTATGCCAGTCTCTTGTGTAATGTCGTTTGTGATTCTTTGGTGAAAATTAAGAGCAGAGTACAAGTGTGGCGACCTAAAATGTTATTCTGGTGTCCTCGCTGTTTCCCTGCCCCTGCAATGACAATGTGGAAGGAGAGTAAAAACTGAAAACAAAACAAAACAAAACGATTATACGAACTAGGCTCTTAAAGAATCAAGTCAGCAATGAATAATCAGTTCTTGTACATGTTTTGGAAGGGAACTGTGCTCTTTTAAAATTGGACAATGATGTCCTCATGGAAACAGTTGTTCCTTCCACAACACAACTGGGTAATGAGCATAGAAAGCTGGAAAAGGCTAAGTCACAAGCGGGGGAGAAGGCTGGACATAGTAGCATTAGTCACCAGTCAGATGTGAGAGGTATTCGTTCTTGTACGGTCGCAGAGTGCTCTAAGGCTTCCAGGAGAATGGCATCAAGTATGTGGAGCACTATTCTCGCCATGAAAGGCAATTAGCATTTGCATTGAGACACAGGACTGTTTTCTGTGAATACTAACTAATTTACCAGTGCGCCATAATGAACAACTTATTTATATGTAAGGTGCCAAAGTTTTAATGGGTTTAATGGAAATAGGTTCAATGTCTGTAGGTTTTTTGCTAAAGATGATTATGCATTCAGGAGTTTATACTATAATCTGAATTGTTTTATAATGAAAGATTAGTTCTTTTAATTCATGTTTTTATATAAGTCAACTAGCTATGCCTTGTAAAACTGGGGGGAGGACAGTTTGTTATAAAGCATATGATTTTAAAACTTGGCTTTTACTTGTTACTCTGTAATCAACTACCCTTCTTACAATTAGAATTAATTGGTTTGTTTTATTTTAGGCAATATAACAATAATTTGTCTGATGAAAAAAACTGAGGGGGGAAAAAAAGTCCTTTTTCTGAAAGGACAGCCTGAGTGAGTCCACCGATATTGCTAAGTGAATTTTTAAGGAATATGTGAAACCCATCCTTGTACGAATAACCTTGTGCTTCACCAAAATTAAGTACAGCCATATCAGTGTTTGTCAATCCCTTCTGCACAAAAGTAAAGCTGACTTCCATAAAGAGGTGACACCACAGACAGAGCTGAAGCTTATTCTACATTTCATTCTCAAAGCAGGTAAGTTCTGCCGAATTATGTGGTTTAATGCCACAACTATGAAAGTGGTTGTATTTTCAGGGTATTACGGTAGTTTTTATGACAAATAGTTCAGATGGCAAAATCTTGGTGTCCTTGGCATTGATTTATTGACCCAAAGGGAAGGTTCTTTGAAGGAGAATTGCAAACATAAATAACAGATTCTATATTTACCCAGCGAATTTAGAAAACTTATATAAAGACATGGAGGTCAAGGTACCTGGTTCTTAGGAAAGAATTCATAAAGGATACAGTTTAAAAACAAAGCTAAAAGATGATTATTAAAAAATTAATGTGGAGTCATCATATTCCTTAATGAGAAAAAACTAAAATTCTTCATATCATAAAATTTTACTATGACTTAAACAGGGAGAATGACTCAAGACAATCCCATGAATATTTAAAACCAACATAATGCTTTTTGATGCATTTCTATATACCAGAACCATCATTTTTATATATATTTAAAAAAACACATTAAAATGGTTAGAGCACAGAGGCAACTGTAAGGCATATCAATGTGATTTTATTCACAACACAAATTCCATTTGTGAGAAAGAAGCATAGATTACTCCTCTTTAGAAAGATATTTACTATCAAGCATACTTAGCAAATTATTTAGCTATCTAAAAAGATCTGATACCAATTGGTCATATTTTTATTTTTATGTAATTTATATTTTTACAAGTATTCACATTATGCAATACCACACACTGCGGCGACAGGAAGAAAAAAAACATTTCCAAATACAATGTTAAATTATCTGTTCATTGCACAGTATGAAATATCCATTAATTAGCATTAAAATTATTACAGAGCATCTTATCCAACTAAATAAAGGAAATTTCACATCCACTACAGAAGAAAAATAAGCAATATTGAGCCATAGGGACCCAGTTACATAGTATTAAATAATATCTGAAACTATTTTGAAAGACAACCAGACAAAATACTTTTTCCAAAGTGAAAACCACAGCCTATAGATTTGGAAAATTTTACAGAAAAGAATAGCTCATGCCTGTCCTATGAGGCAACACCATTTGTATACAAGTGCCAAGAAGTAAGGAGAAAGTTAGGATTTTAGCTGAGGAATCTACTAAAGCCTGGCATGTGGCATTTTCTTCATTAGTGCCACTGAAAGCAGTCTCTGTGTTGCACCTGAATACACTTTATAATAGAATAAACATAGTAAGTTTCAGAGCAGGTTGTAGATACCTTGCCTTAAGATTACACTTAATGTAGTACAATACAGCACGTCAAATTTTAAAAATGCGAAATACACTTAACACACAGAATTTGCTTTCTCTGCTTTGCCTTCAAGAGGCCACTTAAGAGTCCATTGAACAGCCAGGGTTTTCTAGTTATTGGAGCTGATCCCTCTCCTTTCCTGTGACAGGAGAACACAACTGAGCCCTTCCCCAGTCAGTGCCCTTTCCCTCTGTTCACCCACAGAAACAGCAGTTTTCTGTCACTGTGCTCCATCTTGATTGGCTTTGATCTTATGCTAGTCCCAGTGAAGAAAGCTTGCATTCTTCTTAAGAGTGGCCTGCCCCTCTTAATATCCCTTTAGGGAGGCCCCCAATCCAAAACACTTGATGATCTAAGCTTTTAAAAGTCTGTTTTCTGTTATAAACAGCAAGGACGAGGCCATTTTAGTTGCTTGCAAGAGGTTGATGTTAAGTCTGCGTCGTGCCGACTCTCTCCGATCTAAATTCTCTAAACATTAGCTTATCAATCTGTGAGTCCAATGGGTTGAGTGCCAACAGAAGTGGATCCGATTTGGCATGGAGAGGTTCTACCAACTCTCGCAGTGTATTAGCCTAATATGATAAAGCAGTGATACAATATGATGAAAGACCTGCGAGTGCCATTATTTCCAAAGCATATTAGTATTTGTATTAGAAATACCATCATGCAATACCCATGAAGAGAAAAGAGAAAAATATGGCTAGAATTGCATATGGTTTTAATACCATAATGTCTTTGTGTTGGCATGCAAGTCTACTTGGCCGAAAATGGGACTTTATTTTAAGCTTGGTTATCTCGAATTGCCAATCTTATGTATACAAAATAATACACAGCACAGATATATCTTTTCTCACCTCTATACTTGTACATGCGTATCTGCAATTTTAATCAGAAAGTTTATGTTAAAAGTATTCTCCACACACATGTAAAATGATTAATCTTCTAAGAAAACAAACTGTAGATCTATACAAGATCTTTCCTCAAATTCATCCAATCAAGAAGTATGAGGAAAAGTTTTCTAGTCTACCTTCTATCTAACTAACCCGATGCACATGCTACCACGTGCTGAGTGGTGAGACAGAAAAGCCCAGCTAGTGTGGCTCCAAGGAAGTGGTCGAATGCAGACCAATACAAAGTGAACAGGTGAAAAGCTCTCACACGGTCAACATGATGAAAGGGTGACTTGACACCCGAGCACAAGCCACATTCTTAGGAATTAAGAAACTAGAAGAGACTAAAGTTTCTGAATGACTTGGAAAACTCAGAACAAGTAGGCTAAAAATAAACTGTAGTCTCTTTTAGTTCATTTTATTTTAGACTTTGAGGAGTTCAAATATTGCCACCAGGCACCAATCAGTGTTTTTTTTTTTTTTTTTTCTTTCTAACCTAGGGCAGATCTTTATTTGCTACATCCTTTAGTACCTTTTGAGTTATATCAAGAAGAAGGAACAAACTGGGAGAGGGAACAGAGACAGCATGTTGTTCACCCCTAGCTCCTTTATAAAATGGGAAGGGAGTGTGTTGCCCACAGCACAGTATTTAGAAAATAGGATGCAGTATGGTTCAGAAATCAGTAGATCTAATTTTTGTTTATCATATCATAACCTTCTTTTTCACAAAAGGGGCTGGGAACTAAGTAATCTTCATAGGTAGGTCAAATGAAAGAAAAGACAACACCTTATTTTTTTTTTTTTAACAAAATGATAATACTGTAATGCGAACTCTGGATTCTACCACTCTGTTTCATAAGGTCATGGAACTTCAAATGGTAAAGTCAGAGGCAATCTAATGCTTGGCACAACGTCACCCTTAAATTTAAACTGTTTCTAATTTATCTATGCAACTCAAATATTTTCCCCTCAAAAACAACTTACATGAATGGTTTAATTTCTAGTGAACCCAACCCATACTAAATCTGAACTAGAGCCTTGGTAATCAAGTCACATCTTAGTTACATTTAAGACACCATTTAATTAGGATTGGGAAATTCTACTTCAAGAGACTGGAAACACCTCCACAGTTGAGGCCTTGCCAACATGCAGGATGGTGGGGGGTGGATCACTATTTCAAAGTGACTACAGCTATTTCCAGGGCTTCCCAGGTGGCTTAGCAGTAAAGAATCTGCCTGCATGCAGGAGACACAGGAGATGTGGGTTTGATCCCTGGGTGGGGAAGAGTCCCTGGAGGAAGAAATGGCAACCCACTCCAGTATTCTTGCCTGGAAAATCCTGTGGACAGAGAAACCCAGCAGTCTACAGTCCATAGGGTCGCAAAGGGTCGGACACGACTGAAACGACTTAGCATGCACAGCTATTTCCAAGTCTGTATATACTAACATAAGAGAAAGTAACTCTCTGGCAAGGTGTCTCTTCAACTAGTAGTGATCATGTTACCAAATCTCCGGGTAGAGGTTTGTTAAATACAGATTACTGGGCCCTGCCCTTACTCTACTCAATCAAAATTTCTGGGTATGGAACTCTAGAATCTGCATTTTAAGCATGCAACCCAGGTGATTCTTGTTGCCCACTGCAGTCTGAGACCTCGTGCACTAGGCCAGTCACACTGTGATGGGCTACACTGTGGGGAGGGCTGGTTGGAGTGATGCCAACTTTTGTACTACCCATATAAGGAGTTTTTAAGTCACAAGCTTTGTAGTTGGACACATCACACAGAGTTTTATTTTCAGTCCTGTCACCAGTATAACACTGTATTATGTAACTCAAATAATCTCAAGGTTTTTGCCAAGGAATCTGATGGAAATATCCTGGTCTACTGAGAATATGGCAAAATGAAAGAGATTGTGGTATACTGCTTGAATAAATTCTTTAAAGATATATTTTAGGTAATGTTAAATAGCTCCTCTTTATTTTTGAGGCAAACAGAACAAAGAAACAGATATTTCCAGACTCAAGCCTGCTGAATCTACGTCTTGGTGTGTGCATTCTGAATCTCAAGTATGAACAGCATTGGCAGGCAAGGAGGGTCAGATATGATGGACTGCTGCTGCTAAGTCGCTTCAGTCGTGTCTGGCTCTGTGTGACCCCATAGACGGCAGTCCACCAGGCTCCCCCATCTCTGGGATTCTCCAGGCAAGAACACTGGAGTGGGTTGCCATTTCCTTCTCCAATGCATGAAAATGAAGTCACTCAGTCGTGTCCGATTCTTATGGACTGGTATATGGCTAATCTACATGAAACCTCTAAAACACAAAAACATATCTCATAAAGATACTGTTCTATGAAAGCCTAACTTCTGCGAATCTTATATCTATGTGTTTTCAACTTTTTGCAAGTCCCTTTCTGGGTCTCAATATTCCTTTTCCCCTCCCTTTGTATTTTCATCAGGTATTCTCTCTCTGACTATTTCTGTGCTGGGCTTAGTCACTCAGTCGTGTCTGACTCTGTGAGACCCTATGGACTTGTAGCCCGCTAGGCTCCTCTGTCTATGGGATTCTCCAGGCAAGAATACTGGAGTGGACTGCCATTTTTGACATCTCCAAACTGACAACTTTACCCCTACTCAAATCCCATGGACAGAGGAGCCTGGTGGGCTACAGTCCATGGGGTTGCAAAAGAGTCAGACACGAACTTAGGGACTAAACAACAACAAACTTTTGTGCCTGTTTTATTTATTAATTTTTTTAAGGACAAGTGGAAATTGCATGTTTCTAAAAAAAAAAAAATCCCCCAAACTTAAATTGTATGGCTCTTGATTGTTTTTATTCTTTTGGTCAATATCCCAACTAGAAAAAATATTCCATTCCCTACTTCCTGCTCTTAAAATATACTTCACTATTTAACAAGCTTTTAATCAAGTACATTTTGAAACAACAGCTATATCTATGCTAGCCCAAGAAAATCAGTAATGTTTCTGTTTGGCATATTACTAAAATAATTATTGAGCTTCCATTCATTACTGAAACCTCTGATTGTGAGGCCACCAGCCCAGCTGCGTAGAAAGAGAAAGATCCTATTTCCCTGTTACTAAACCCCCTGAGATGTGAATGGTGTACCCAGATGTAATGGCATGTTGTATATAGGATGACTTATTCCACTGTGGATCCACTTCTCATGCCAGCTCTTTACAGACTGAATCTATGTAGGATATGGTGAGAAAAATATTTCTTTCTCTTTTTGTTTTATGAATTTAAAACTCTTTCCACTCAAATTATAAGCAGAAATAGAAATTCTAGAAGTGTAACTTTCAGAAATGTAATCAGGCTAATAGATTATAAGGTAAGGATAGAGGTACAAACATTTGCAAGAGAATGATTCAGTTTGAATGCAAAATAAATCTTCTCCTTAATGAATGAAACAGAAGGAAATACATGAAAATGGAAATAAGAAGTGCTTAAGCCAGAACAGCACTTTCAAAGATTTTTACTTCTGAGTTATGAGAGAAAACTGGTTCCATATACTCACTTCCATTATCGGTGAGCCTGAGGGCAAATTTAAGGGCAAAGCCACTGACAACTGGTCTTAAGCTGCTTGCAGATAACAAGGCAGACATCCAAGCCTATCAATAGTAACACATGTGGAGCTCCTGGGAGAGTACAGACTGCTGTGAGCATTTGAAAAAGATCTGATTTATTACGATTATCAGGATCTCTTTCTTCTTCTAAATGTATATGTTCACATTTAAGTTTTTCTTTTTGTAAAACAGGAATATCTAACACCATGAGTCAGTGATAATTTTTCTCAGTGAAAGTCTTGGAAAAAGTGGGCTGAAACCTTGATTCAGAATGTTCAAACCAAGAGACTTATTTGTGGCTTGAATAGTAGCTGTTCAAATTTTGAGGGTCTATTTCCTTGTAAAGATGAAGCTCAAATAGACAGAATATCAGATTTTAAAAACTTTGTTTGCTTATTTTTAATACCATGGGGGAGGAACTAGAAAGTTTTATTTTATGAACGATGAAGTATTCTTTTTCAAAAGAAAGTGATAAATAGCAAAAAGTAATATAGTTTGTGCTTATATGTCTAATACTTATGGATATCTTTAATTAGAAATTTTAGGTAAAATAAAAATATTTGATGAACCTAGCCACAAGCAAAACAGATAAGGAAATACTGTTTCCAGATTAGAATGTTACTCTAACAATTCCATTCTCTGTGTATAATTCACAAGAGACAGAATATTTCCTTATGAAGTGGTATCTCATCTTAAACTACTTACCACTATACAATGACCTTAAAGTGCATTTAGGACTTATGGGTATACCACATACTACTTTTCCTGTCTGCATCAAAACTACTACCTGAAATAAAGGTACATCTAAAGTATCCTTTAAATTAAGCTTATATATTAGCAATAGCTGAAAAGGTCTTTTACATTTAATAGTCACAGAAGTACTTATTATGTTAATTCAATTTACCCTGAGTTTATATTCAATGAAGAGCCTATAGATATATTAGAAAAATGTACTATGGAATTCGGCCACATTATATTGTCATTCCAAATGTCATCTTTCAGATTTTAAAACAGAAAATGGGAGGAATTCAGTTTTATAGACATGCATTGTTTAAGGATTTAATGGGTGCCTATGTGCTTCCCTGGTGGCTCAGAGGTTAAAGCGTCTGCTTGCAATGCGGGAGACCTGGGTTTGATCCCTGCGTTGGGAAGATCCCCTGGAGAAGGAAATGGTAACCCACTCCAGTATTCTTACCTGGAGAATCCCATGGACGGAGGAGTCTGGTGGGCTACAGTCCACGGGGTCACAGAGAGTCAGACACGACTGACCAAGCGACTTAACTAAACTAAATGTGTATATATATGTGTGTATACTACATCAAATGTTAGGGGTAAATATACAAAGACGATAGTCTGACCTCAAAGAGTTCATGGCATAGCTGTATAACCCCTTCCCCATTTCTGTCTTATAATTTTATAATTAAGGATTATCAGTAAAATAAAGCTCTACTTTACTAGTATAAATATATATATATACATATATACAGATACAACTATATGACTATAACATAATTATGAAATTACCCTAACAATGTATATTATATGAATATATTAATTTAAATGGATTAGTATATTTGGAATACATAGAAAATAATAAAATTTAGGGAAAATTTAAAGATCACTAAAATATTAATATATGTGTGTATATACATATATATAATATAAAACAGCTGAGTTCTGGTGCTTACAATAGACTTGAAAACTGAAGGGGACTGGAACAGAATAGAGAGCCCAGAAATAAACCCACACACCTATGGTCTATTAGCCAAAGGAATTAAGAATATATAATGGAGAAAAGATAGTCTCTTCAATAAGTGGTACTGGGAAAACTGGACAGCTAAATGTAAAAGAATGAAATTAGTACATTCTCTAACACCATATACAAAAATGAACTAAAGGTGGATTAAAGACCTGAATATAATACTGGAATCCATAAAACTCCAAAGAAAACACAGGCAGAACACTCTTAGACATAAATAAGAGCAATTTTTTGGAGATCAGTAAAGTGAAGGAAACAAAAGCAAAAATAAACAAACGGGACCTAATTAAACTGAAAAGTATTTGCATAGCAAATGAAACCACTGACAAAATGAAAAGAACCTACTGAATGGGAGAAAATATTGGATTGGTCCATTTGGGTTTTTCATATGAGGTTACTGAAAAAAAAAAAAAAAAAAAAAAACCAGAATGAACTTTTGGGCCAGACCAATATTTGCAAAGGGTTTAACTGTGATAAGGTGTTAATATCAAAAATACATAAGCAGCTCATACAACTCAACATCAAACAAACAGTAAAAAATGGGGAGAATATCTGAATAGACATTTCTCCAAAGAGGACATGCAGATGGCCAACAGGTACATGAAAAGATGCTCAACACTGCTAACCACCAGGGAAATACAAATCAGTACCACGATAAAATATCACCTCACACTTGATAGAATGGCTATCATCATAGAGAAAACAAATAACAAATGTTGGTGAGAATGTGGAGAAAAGGGAAGCTTTGTTAATGGGAATGTAAATTCACACAGCCACTATGGAAAACACTATGGTAGTTTCTCAAAAAACTAAAATTAAAACTAGTATATGACCCAGCAATACCACTCCTGGGTATATACCCAAAGAAAACAAAAAATACTAATTCAAAAAGATACATGCACCCCAGTGTTCATAGCAGCTTTATTTACAAGTGCCGAGATACGGAAGCAAGCTAAGTGTCTATCAACAGATGAATGGATATGAAAATGTGACATATAATGGAATGAATGGACTTGGAGGCATTATGTTAAGTCAAATAACTCAGACAGAGTATGACAAATACTGTAAAATATCATTTATATGTGCAATCCAAAAAATACAAAAACTAGTGAATATAACAACAAAGAAACATAGTCACAGATACAGAGAACAAACTAGTGATTACCAGTAGGGAGAGAGAAGGAAGAAGGGGCAATATAGGGGTGGGGGATTAACAGGTACAAACTACTATGTATAAAATAAATAAGGATATATTGTACAATACAGGGAATATAGCCAATATTTTATAATAACTATAAATAGAGTATAACCTTAAAAAATTGTGAATCGCTATACTGTGTACATCTGTAACATATAACATTGTACATCAACTACACTCCAATGAAAAATAAACAACAACAACAAAAAACCTTAAAAAAAAAACTTGAAAGGAATCATAATATGCCACCTCAAAATATACCACTCTGGCCTAAGGATTATTTTGAGCTGAGACACAGAAAGATCTCTGGCCATCCCTCTAACTGCCATAAAGCAGGACGTATGTTTCCCACTCTGATGTTCCTCCTCTCCTCTTGTATGCCGGGAGAACAATGCTTAATACTGAAGACAGAAAGTTGGCATCAAGATGGGTCTGCACAAACAAATCTTACTAAAATAGCCCTTATCTTCTGTTAGTTTCCCCATATATAAACTTTTCCAAAATTTGCCACTTTAGAAACCCAAACCCCCTGTTTTTTTGTCACTTCTCCATAATTTACCATGCTTTGTTAAAATGGTATATAAACCTCGGGTCTAAGTGCTTCTTTGGGTCTTCATTTGTTTCCTTTGAAGGCCTCTATACACATAAAAATTAAATTAACACAATAAAATTTATATATCCTTTCTCTGGTTAATCTGCCATTTGTTAGTTTAATTCACAGGCTCCAGGTAAATAACCTAACAGAGCAGAGGAAATGTTTCTTTCTTTCCCTACAAAACATTTAAATCAAGCCTTAAACCATTCTAAGTCATATATCTTTTAAAATATTTATACTAAAATATTTAAATATGAAGTAAATGCATTCCATAAAGTTATTTTGAGATAATTTTCAGCAACATGGATAGATGGCAGTTTATTGGCTCTTGCAACCTATTCTATGATTATTTATTTTAAAGTAATCTCTTTAAAATGATCATTTCCAAAAGAGGTAAGAGAGCTAAAGACTCTTTTACTCTCCAATAATGCAGAGATGAATGATGTATATTTTTAATTTATGAAAACTTTCAACCTCTAACATCACCTTACATGGTTATATTGAGTTGGCTAAAAAGTTTGTTCTTATGGACTTCTGTAAGAGCTTACAGAAAACCCTAAATGAACTTTCTGGCCAACCCAATAATAAAAGGATGAAATTCAATAGATGATATTCAGTCTGGATGATAATTAGTGTGAACTGCAACTCAGTGCTGAGAACTGCCAATGGGGTGAACAAGTGTATCCTATGTGATAGAACACTTCATCTGTGACTATGTCTAGTCTGCCAAAATGAAAAGGTAAATTGGGACTAGCTACATTTCAGTCATTTTCTTGACTATTTATTTCAACGGATTACTCTTTGGTCCTTCTAACCCTATTAGGACATTCTCTTTCCTAGCTGATAAGCAGTCAAAAAAGCAATTCCAATGTTATCTGAACCTTGAATCACTTATGAGACTGGATGGTAAAAAAAGTCTTCAGAACACTGATTATACTTCCATGACTCAAACTATTTCATTTGCCTGTTGCACTTGACTTGAATTCTACAAACTGGACATTCTGATGGAATAACAGGTACAGGTATCTCTACCTGGGGGGCTTGGAGTTGTAAAGACACATTTCATATGCTGAGTCCATCAGAATTTACTCAAAGTAAACAAAGGACTTTGTCTTATCTCCTCTTCTAAGTTGCTGAGCAGCAAACTTGATCTAGGATCAGTAAATTTTGAGCTGATACAAACTACTTTTATTGGCCAGCTTGCTACTAAGGTAGACTAAAAGTAGACAATGGCGGCTACCGCTAAGTCGCTTCAGTCGTATCCGACTCTGTGCGACCCCAGAGACGGCAGCCCACCAGGCTCCACCATCCCTGGGATTCTCCAGGCAAGAACACTGGAATGGGTTGCCAGTTCCTTCTCCAATTCATGAAAGTGAAAAGTGAAAGTGAAGTTGCTCAGTCGTGTCCGACTCTTAGCGACCCGATGGACTGCAGCCTTCCAGGCTCCTCCATCCATGGGATTTTCCAGGCAAGAGTACTGGAGTGGGGTGCCATTGCAACTTCTTAATTCTTGAAAATTTTATCTAAAATAAAGACTTAACGTACATTTTTTTCAAATAAACAGTAACATAGATCTTAGCGAACTTCTGCTCTATAAAGTTCCACTCTATTCTTATTCTCACACTAGAGTTATATACTACCCTCAAAGTATGGTTATACTGATTTTGGAGAGATTACTTAAAAAAAAATACATATCATTCAGTATCAGCTCCAGTATCATGATACCATCCAGACTAAACGAGGGGAAAAATAGAGGGACTGATCTGTAGAAGTGAGTGAAATAATAAATTCTCTTCAACAAGAGTACCATAATGGGTGCATGTGTGTAGGCTGGGAATAGTAATAAAAGGAGTGATTCTTAGCCGATAAATTTAAAGACATTACTTCCTCTCATGCTATAACACTGCTTATGATTACAGAAACTTGAAATGGACTTCTGCTTACTTTTCCCAGTTAAACTTATATTACCAAAAACTTGCAATACTGATTTCCCCCTTCAATAACTTCTAAATGTTAATACCTTGTTACTAACCTCCTTGGCATACCAGCGTGACATTTGGGATCATTTGCTCATTAGCAACTTTGGCAAGGAGTCACTTTGGGGGCTCCGCCAACTGAATTTCTTAGCAATAAAGACAACCAAAAATACCTTTCCCAGCAAAGCAAGTGACAAAAAAAGTAAAAAGAAAATTCAAAAGGTGTTTGTAATAGTCTAAAATTTTATCTGAACAGTTACTCATCAGAATTCATATTTTTCTTACCTTAAACCAGTTATAAATCTAATCTCTCACCCTAATCAATAATATTTTCAGATTCTTTCTTATTTTTCAATATATAATAATTACATCAGAGACTATTCTCATAAATCCCCACTGTTAAGAGTTATCTGCATATCATGACATTTAAATTATTACATTTTCAGGTATTTTAAATATATTGTGTACATGATAAGAATGAAAATTATTTTGGTAAAAACCACAATAAAATCATGTCTATTAGAAAAATAGCATGGATGTAAACAAATTAGCATGAACATTCATCTTAGCAAAAATCTCAGAGGTTAGAATAACAAATATTTATACTCGGTCTTAGTTGTTTTGAAATGATTAGCTATTACATTTTGAACCAACAAACTCATTTTAGTTTTGGGATAGAAAACTATGGAATCTAAGAACATATTTTTAAATAAAATACCCTATTATATATGTTTCATTTTTTCCACCCCTGACAAAATTGTAGAGCATTGCCCTTTCAAAAAAAGTAAGTTTTACTAAAGCATTAGAGATATGCTGACTCTCAGTGTTCTTATGGAAAAATACAAATGACTTTATAGCTATTGCAAAAGGTTTCCAGCTATATCTGTGTTTAACATTTATCATCACATGTTGAATTTCACATTTTCAAATGTAATTATAGAAAACTAGAATCATACAAGGAGTTCATTAGAGTGGGAGCTTGTTTTGCAAAATTCAAACGTTTGAAATGTCAGAAAATTCTCCATATCGTACAACTTAATTTGTATTCAAATACAGCAATGAATCACTAACTTCCTGTTAGTGAAAACAAGAAATCCAATTATATTAACAAATTTGGTTTCCATTTGTAAATTAGTTAACTTATAGCAACTTTATGGTATTAGCTTATGCATAGTATCTTTTAAAAATTAAGGACAATTTCATATTTAACTGAAGTCAGGCTTTTTTGTAATTCCTATTTAGCGTATTTATATTAAACAAGGGCCAAACTGTCTTCTCTAAGGTGAAAAAAACCCCACAACCATCAAACTAGATATGTGAATTTGTAAGGATGTGCAAATCAAGGGGAGATTTTGGAATTCTCAAGTTCCACTTAAGACTTCCTTACTATCTCTTCTGACTGGCGTCATTTTTGAGGGAGGGTGAGGAGACACTGATAGCAGCTAGGGTGTAATTAGTATCTTCCTATTAAATGTGAGGGGCTTCCCAGGTGGCACGGTGGGTAAAGAATCTGCCTGCAATGCAGGAGACACAACTTCTATCTCTGGGTCAGGAAGATCCTCTGGAGGAGGGCATGGCAACCCACTCCAGTATTCTTGCCTGGAGAATCCCATGGATAGAGGAGCCAGGTGGGCTACAGTCCATGGGGTTGCAAAGAGTCTGACATGACTAAAGTGACTGAGCATGCATGTATCAAATGTGATCACCAAAGAACTCTGCAGAACTTTGGCCCTTTTTGTGATATTAACATATATATAAAAGAATATATTCTTACTATAATAAAATAAAAAAGAGAACACATTATAACAAGTTGTACTGGTGTGTATGATCTTTTATAGCTAGTTGATCTACTCTATCCAGATATTCTAAAACTGGATTTACAGTGATACATTACACCAATCCTTTCTTGTTAAACTGATGTATAGTTATGATCAAGGTTCTAGAATAAGTTTTCTCATACTGATTTTACTGTAAGCAAGTGCAGAACTAATCCAAAAGACACCAATAATAGATTTAGAACAAAGTTAGACAACCCAAAGCCAAAATTAAAAGCAGCACTTTAAGACCATTATGAATAGTACATTAACTATGTATACTACCATTTAGGAAAATTATCACATAATTTGAAAGAAACATTACTTCCTACTAATTGACTAAGTGGAGTATACATTATAAAGATACACAAAACCAGAACTTGACCAAGGAAAATGTCATGATGACATTTTCTTTCTCCTTATTGTAAATCTTCAGCACAGCACTAGAAAGTCTGTTTTCTCTTTGTAGAAAATCAATAAATACTTCAAAAGCAGAAACAGGAACTCTTCTTTAACAAAACAATACTTTAATTATAGAAGGCCTTGGGAACCAAGGCCTTAGTTTTAGCCATACTAGGAATGGTTACAGATCTTAGTTGTGTGGGCAGATCTGGTCTCCATGGTGATGAGAAAGTCAGCCTGAGAAGTGGAAAGAACTGTGGTACATTGCTCCCCATAGAAACAGACAAGCTGAAATCAAATGCAGCTTCTGTATTTAGCATCGCCAAAGCCTGAAGCTCCAGTGAAATGGTACCTTACTTCGGGAGTTACCATGGCAATCTGCTAAGAAAGGCAGGTTACACATAGCTACATCATTTACTACTAAAACATCAAACCAAACACCAGAGCATATAGGTTAAAAGTAACAATTTATTCACTAGTTCTGAACTTGGTTTTCTTAAATTGGGTTTAGAAGTTTAATAGTGTCATTATTGTTCTTACAAAATTCATATAATCTAATTCCTGCAATGCATGAGACCTGGGTTCAATCCCTGGGTTGGGAAGATATCCTGGAGAAGGGAATGGCTACCCACTACAGTAGTCTTGCCTGGAGAATTTCATGGACAGAGGAGACTGGCGGGCTACAGTCCATAGGGTTGCAAAGAGTCGGACATGACTGGGTGACTAACACTTTTTTTTTTTTTTTCAAGCAGCATTTTTTGAAAAAGATTTTTAATCTTAAGGAATGGCCCTGAACAACTTTTACTCTTCTTCAATTTCGTGTAAACATTCTGAAGGCAAATTAATTATGATACTAACATTTGTGTTCTACTTTCTACTTTATAAAGTGCTTTTTAAAAGTGCAATATCTCAAAAGAAGATGTGGAAAATAGAGAATTTCACTAGAGTTCATTTTGGTAATGAATTTTTCATACTACCGACTGCAAAGTACAAGTGAGAAATCCAAAGTTGGAAACACATGAAAGTGCAGATGTTGTACTCTCTAATAGTGCCTTTCAGGGCACGTGAATCAACTTTTCAGGTTTGTAAGAGGTGATACGAAGATACGTTTTATCAGGAAAGAAAACATAGTCATCTACAGTACATCAGATTTGGTACCTGTGGGTATGAACTGGAAATATGAGTGGCATCTTCCCATTTTACTTATAAATCTGTTGCTTCTCTATCCCCTGTACCAATCAAAAGATTAAAAAAATAAAAAGATCTTTAGCTGATACCAAAAAAAAAAAAAAGGAAGAAAGATTTGGATTATTTCAAAGAAGATGAATAAAGCAGAACTTGGAAGGGAAAACTGAAGTAACTTTGTCCACCACATGAAATAATTTTCAAATGTGTCTCAACATAATTCTTTGGAAGTAGTTCTTTTTTTAATATACCAATACTAACTTGATACAAATTAGCTATGAAAGGAATCATGTCAAAGTTTAAAATGCTAGGAGTTTTGACTCAACTGGGGGAATTGTTTCACTATTATACATATCAAGGTACATGATTTTTGGATACTGATTAGTTAAAATTGGAAAGTGCACCAATTACAATTTTTAGTAATAAAGAGCCAAGTGGTATGCAGGGCTTTGATTTATTCTTTTGAAAGAGCATATTAATGGTGATACTGACTTGCTATATTAAAACTTAAACATTATATGGGTCTAATATACATACAGATAAAGGAAACATCTTGCTAAATTTTAACCTGAATTAAAATGACAGATCTGAGGGGCAATATGTGGTTGTGAGCATTCATTCTGCTGTCAGAAAGTTTTAGACTGAATCTCAGATGTGCTATTAACTACCAAGGAGTCCTGGATCATGCTATTAAATCAGTTTCCTCATCTAGAGGATGAGAGTAATAACAGTATTTATCTCCCAGGATTGTTGTTATGCTTAAATGGGTTATATATTATGCAAGAACCTTAGAATAGTTAGCACTCATTAAAAGTCTTAGCTATTATTTGTGATAAGATAATATGTGTTCAACAAGCATACAAGATTTAAACAAAATACACCCTCTTATAAATGTGTTGGTTTTACCTTAGGGAAGGCAACTCCATTACAGTATTTTTTCCATGTGGAAAAATATCTCTTCTCTCTACATGAGAGAAGAATGAAAAATTCAGATTTATGGACATGCCTAGCTTTGCAGATTGCATTTCAAGTCCAGGCTACGTAGCATACCTTTACAGAAAAGATAAATCACTGAAATGTCTTTCACTCAACAGACAGGTATAGTCCTTGGAAAGGTCAAGAGAGTTTTCCTAAGACAATAGTGAAAGTAAAAGGACAAGTACCCATAATTCAGTCATTCTATTCAGAATGTCTTTGATAACATTCAAAGACTGACCATTAAAGATGTTGTAAACCTGATTGAAATGAATGAAGATTTACTTAGAATGGAGGTAGCAAGTTAGAACATCTTCAATTTTCACTTCCTTATAGTTCAAGTTATGCTCATTAAATATATTTCATTAAACTGAAATATATAATAAATCATATTAATACAATGGCATTTTTATTTCCCTTACCAATGTGTGTCTCCCACTTGTCATTAGACAGCTTACTTTACACACTAATGTGGCTAAATGTCCAAAATTAATTTTCTTCTTTAAGATACAAACATAAAAGAGGGATATTGAAGAGTTATTTTGAAATCAGTGCCCTCTGTGTGGGATTCTTACTGTCAAATCCAAAAGCATCACATATTTCAGCTTGCCATTATGATGAACCATATCACCTCTGATGTATTATATAGCTCTCCATGACTACAGCTTCCTCTCCTTCTATTGCTTCCACTATGTCTAATCTTTGAGCTAATTAAGAACACAACTTCCTCCTGCATTCACTTCCTCATCCAGCGTGAGCCACTCTTAACTAGAACCCTCAATCTCCTTACCCTCTTGGATAGGTACTAACGATACACTTTCAAGTATTCAACTTCTGCTTTCTTATCCTCCTAGCCACTGGGCACTGCTAGGAGACATTGTATGTCCATGCTGAGTGGCACCATTCTAAATTTGGGTATTCTGACTTTTCATCATTAAGGACCACTTGGCAGATCTCTTATTAGTGCCTGCTTAGCTCAATTTCCAGTTCCCCATTGAGATGCTCCAAGTTCCCATTAGATTCTTCAAGTTCTACTCTCTACCTATGGATCTTCCTTCAGACAGATAACTACTTGCTTCCACATTTGTAGAGGGGATAAAATAACTCTCATTTGGACTGTTCAGTTTCCTAACTGGTCTCCCCATCACTTGTATGCTCTCGCACCAATACATCTTCTGTACTTCTATACAGGAGAGTGACCTTTCTGAAACATGTCTGATTACAAGTACTTTCCTACTGAGATCTCCAAATGCTCTCCATCATGCTTTTTTGGGATACAATCCAAACTTCTGGGCATAGAATACTAAGACTTATAATTTAGTTCTTGAACAATTTTTGTCTCATCTCTACTTACCCATATTATATGCTGTATTTTCTTAACTATCATTTTTCTTCATTTTGACCATTGCAGATGCTATTTTTTTTTAACCACAAAGAACAGAACCACTTTTCTTTTCCTCCTGGTGAAATATTACTCATTAAGCTTAAAAGTTACATCCTCTGTGACCTCTTGTCTAATTTCACAAGGTAGAAGTAATCAAGACCTCTTAACTACTTTTGTGAAACTTGACATGCTACATCTTTTAAAAGACTTAATATACATCAATGGCAAAACCAATACAATACTGTAAAGTAATTAACCTCAAATTAAAATAAATAAATTTATATTTAAAAAATAAATAAAAAGACTTAATATACTGTAATGTTACATGTGGATGCTTTTCTCTCCTATTTGATGGCAAACTTACTGATTGATTTTTTTTTTTTGAGTGAGGTAAGGATTCAGTTTTATTCTTTTTTAAAAAAAATATACATTTATTTATTTTAATTGGAGGTTAATTACTTTACAATATTGTATTGGTTTTTCCATACATCAACATAAATCCGCCATATGTAAAATCTTTGTTTTTCCCACACCTAGGAGAATGCATATTCAAGACATTGTGGTTGCTCCATAGATATTACTTAAATTGAATTAAGTCACTAAAATAATTTTATTTTAACATCTAAGTATATGAGGTGCAGGGCTTCCCAGGTGGTTCAGTAGTAAAGAATCCACCTGTCAATGCTGAGACGTGAGTTTGATCCCTGGGTTGGGAATATCCCTTGGAGAAGGAAATGGCAATTCATTCCGGTATTCTTGCCTGTGAAACCTAACAGACATGAGCCTGGATGGCTACAGTCCATGGGGTTGCAAAAGAATTGGACATGACTTAGTGATTAAACATTAACAAACATGAGGTATAAGCTGAATAACGTATTCTATTATACAACCAGATAAAATGCTTTACTTCACTGGATCTTCCATTTTACTAAGAAGCTCTACTTCAAGTCTTTAATGTGAACTATGTGGCAGAGGGGAAAACCTTAGGAAGATAGGCCACTGAGGTCAAAGAATGCTATTTATGGCACTGCTATGTCAAAAAAGAATGATCTAGACCTTATATGAAGTGATAGCCTAACCACTGCTAAAGGGTGTTTCCTTGAATGACCTAGATTGTCAAGTTATTCACATGTCATTCACATTTGGAGTAGATGAGGTGAGTCAAAATTTTACTAAGATTCAGGACAAGCTTTTAATTATAAATATAGTATATAAATACATTCTCGAAAGGTCCTCTGTTGACAGAGGCTGATTAGAAGGAACTACTGCAAAAAAATCTTATTAACACCTTGCTAACTTGGAAAGATGCTGGAAGGCGTTGCAGCCTTGAGGTTTATTGCTATGTGCAAAACAGTCATTTAAGATGATTTTGAATGATTAGGTTTCTATACCACGTGGCTAAGGCAAAATAAGACACCATTACAACATATCCATTTTTGTCCTTTATTGTGCCCTTCTTTGCAAGAGATGTTCCCTTGATATCTCTAATTTTCTTGAAGAGATCTCTAGTCTTTCCCATTCTGTTGTTTCCCTCTATTTCTTTGCACTGATCACGGAGGAAGGCTGTCTTATCTCTTCTTGCTATTCTCTGGAACTCTGCATTCAGATGGGTATATCCTTCCTTTTCTCCTTTGCCTTTCGCTTTTCTCCTTTTCTCAGCTATTTGTAAGGCCTCCCCAGACAACTATTCTGCCTCTTTTCCCCCTTGGGGATGGTCTCAATCACTGCCTCCTGTACAATGTCATGAACCTCCATCCATAGTTCTTCAGGCACTCTATCAGATCTAATCCCTTGAATCTGTTTGTCACTTCCACTGTATGATTGTAAGGGATTTGACTTAGGTCATACCTGATCTAGTGGTTTCTCCTACTTTCTTCAATTTAAGTCTGAATTTGGCAATAAGGAGTTCATGATCTGAGCCACAGTCAGTTCCCAGTCTTGTTTTTGCTGACTGTATAGAGCTTCTCCATCTTTGGCTGCAAAGAATATAATCAATCTGATTTCAGTGTTGACCATCTGGTGATGTCCATGTGTAGAGTAGTCTCTTATGTTGGAAGACTGTTTGCTATGATCAGTGTGTTTTCTTTGCAAAACTGTTAGCCTTTGCCCTGCTTCATTTTGTACCCCAAGGCCAAACTTGCCTGTTACTCCAGGCAAATATCTCCTGACTTCCTACTTTTGCATTCCAGTATCTATGTTCAAGAGTTTGCTCACATTCGAGTCCACTGAGTCGGTGATGCTATAATGACCATCTCATTCTCTGTTGCCCCCTTCTCCTTGTGCCTTCAATCTTTTCCACCATCAGGGTCTTTTCTAATGAGTTGGCTCTTCTCATTAGGTATCCAAAGTATTGGAGCTTCAGCTTCAGCATCAGTCCTTCTAATTAATATTCAGGGTTGATTTCCTTTTGGATTGATTAGTTTGATCTTCTTGCTGTCCAAGGGACTCTGAAGAGTGTTTTCTAGCACCAGTTTGAAAGCATCAATTCTTTGGCACTCAGCCTTCTTTAAGGTCCAACTCTTACATCTGTACATGACTACTGGAAAAATTGTAGCTTTGACTATATGGACCTTTTTTGGCAAAGTAATATCTCTGTTTTTTAATATGCTGTCTAGGTTTGTCATAGCTTTTCTTCCAAGGACTAAGTGTCTTTTAATTTCAAGACTGCAGTCACTGTGGGCATTCATTTTTTCCCCTTCTACTTGCCATGAAGTGATGGCAACAGATGTCATGATCTTGGTTCTTTCAATGTTGAGTTTCAAGCCAGCTTTTCCACTCTCTTCTTTCACTTTCATCAAGAGGCTCTTTAGTTCCTCTTCACTTTCTGCCATTAGAGTAGTATCATCTGCATATCTGAGGTTATTGATATTTCTCCTGGCAATCTTGATTCCAGCTTGTGCTTCATCCAGCCCGGCATTTCACAAGATGGACTCTGCACAGAAGCTGGATAAGCAGGGTGACAATATACAGCCTTTTCATAATCCATTTCTAATTCTGAATCAGACCATTGTTTCATGTCTGGTTCTAACTGTTGCTTCTTGACCTGCATACAGATTTCTCAGTAAACAGGTAAGGTGGTCTGCTATTCCCATCTCTTCAAGTATTTCCTACAGTTTGATGTAATTCACACAGTGAAAGGCTTTAGCGTAGTCAATGAAGCAGATGTTTTCCTGGAATTCCTTTGCTTTCTCTGATCTAACATATTTTGGTAATTTGATTTCTGGTTGCTCTGCCTTCTCTGTACCCAGCTTGCACATCTGGAAGTTCTTGGTTCACATACTGTTGAAGCCTAGCTTGAAGGATTTTGAGTATTACCTTACTAGCTTGTGAAATAAGCACAACTGTATGGTAGTTTGCACAGTCTTTGGTATTGCCCTTCTTTGCAACTGGAATGAAAATTGACCTTTTCCAGTCTTGTGGCCATTACTGAGTTTTCCAAATTTGCTGACATATTGAGTGCAGCACTTTAACAGCATCGTCTTTTAGGATTTGAAATAGCTCAGCTCGAATTCCATCACCTACATTAGCTTTTTTTGTAGTAAAACTTCCTTAGGCTCACTTGTCTTCACACTCCAGGTTGTCTGCCTCTAGGTGAGTGACCACACCATTGTGGTTATCCAGATCATTAAGATCTTTTTTGTATAGTTCGTCTGTATATTCTTGCCACCTCTTCTTAATCTCTTCTACTTCTGTTAAGTCCTTACTATTGCATCTTGACGATCTTTACATGAAATGTTCCCTTGATATCTCCAATTTTCTTGAAGAGATCTCCTGTCTTTCCCATTTGATTGTTTTCCTCTATTTCTTTGCATTGTTCATTGAAGAAGGCCTTCTTATCTCTCCTTGTTATTCTCTGGAACTCTGCATTCAGTTGGATAGATCTTCCCTTTTCTCTGTTGCCTTTTGCTTCTCTTCTTTCCTCAGCTATTTGTAAAGTTTCCTCAGACAACCACTTTACCTTCTTGCATTTCTTTTTCTTGGGATAGTTTTGGTCACTGCCTCCTGGACATAAGTTCTTCAGGCACTTTGTCTACCAGATCTAATCCCTTGAATCTGTTTGTTACCTGCACTGTATAATCATCAGGGATCTGATTTAGGTATTCTTTAGCCATAAGAATTATAACTTCATAGGCACAGTTTTTATCATTTAAACTCCACCAAACTCAATTGCAGATACAATAAAATATTTTTGAGTTTTTAGTCACTGGTCAAATATATGACCAGTAAAGACATCATTTATGACTGCTTTTATGATTTACCTTTCAGATGATAATCAAGTGCTGCTTAACTTGGTAGTAGTGAAGTCGCTCAGTTGTGTCCGACTCTTTGCGACCCCATGGACTGTAGCCTACCAGGCTCCCCAGTCCATGGGATTTTCCAGGCAAGAGTACTGGAGTGGGTTGCCATTTCCTTCTCCAGGGGATCTTCCCAACCCAGGGATCGAACCCAGGTCTCCTGCACTGCAGGCAGATGCTTTACTGTCTGAGCCACCAAAAACTAAGTAAAACAAACTGCATTATATCCCTTTTCCTTCTTTTTCTTTTTAAAACTTAAGAGACAGTGTGAAATAGGATAGCTCTGCATTTCATGAAAATAACTGGCTTAAAGTCCCTCGTTTGATGTCAATCATCTCAATATACTAAAAAGATAGCTCTGAATGTCAGTGATGCACAGGTCTTCCCTATACATTTCAGAAACCGAAGACTGATTTGAAGTCACCAGTGGAAATATTACTAATGCTTAAACAGTGTGTCATTCATAGTCTGGTTTTCTCATTATTATTTCTGGGGTGTATTTACTAAACTCCGAAAGCTTGAAAGTCACTGATAAATTGCTCAAAATAGTAAGTGGAATTGCTAAATTTTAGCTGGAATTATAGAACAGTTATTCCTTTTTTTATTCTCCATATTATATTAATTGGAAACCAATTTGGGGACACCCATGTCTCTTCTTCTAACAGCATGCAGTATTTTGTAAGCTATTATATAAATCCCTCCAAAAGTTTTATTTAGTATCTGTATAGTCTTGGTTCTATGACAGTGAAGCATATGTTGTTAATATAAACCTTATTTAATACACATGTGTGTGTGTTAGTCACTTAGTCGTGCCCAACTCTTTGTGACCCCATGGACTGCAGTCCACCAGGTTCCTCTGTCCATGAGATTTTCCAGGCAAGGATACTGGAGTGGGTTGCCATTTCCTTCTCCAGGGGATCTTCCCAACCCAGGGATCGAACCCAGGTCTCCTGCACTGCAGGCAAATTCTTTACAGACTGAGCTATAATATGCTCAGTGAATTATTAGCAAAGTAATTTTTGAAGGGCTAAATCTAGTGGGTTTGTTTGTTCATTTATATTTACCATCAGTTGTATTAATTATTCAGATAGGAGAGAGAGATCACTAACTATGTGTGACAGTATCAAGGTACATAGACAATGTAGTTCAACTCTACTTTTGATTAAACCACACATGAAATCTTACCAGATAGTCTCTAAAAACCATAATAAAAGAGATGACCTTCAAGAAATATCCTTGTCTTTTATAGATAGGTACCATATATCTTATTTTAGCAAGTTAATTCAATAAACAGAAGTATGAAAGTATCATCCATAAATTATTTAGATCAGAAATTGGTAGTATAGTTTTTTTATTACCAAGATATTATCATTTTATATAAAAGGGCTTAACATGAAGAGATTTGAATGCAGCTTGTTTCTACAATTTGAAGTTACAGTTGATAGACAGAAAATGTGACTTAGGTTACAGTGAAGAAATGCTAATTCTTAGGAACCACTGAATGAGGCTGACCAAGGAATATGGCTGATCAGGGATAGCACTCTGAGTTAAAAAAAAGTTACCAGAAATCTCTGGTATTCTTATTTCCTTACTCTTGCTAGATTCTATTAATGGCCAAGGTCTGTGTGGTTCTAATAATGTATCTTGGCACATTCTGGTATTGAGAGATGTAAGAATAAAAGATTAAAAATCTTACAGACTGTCCTAATGAAGTAATCTAGTTTTTATAACTCCAGTTGTACAATTTGCAGAATACAAAAAAGCTTGTGATCAGCTTCTATGAAACCTTTTGAAGATGAACAAATATGAAACAATATAACCTGAGTTCCAATATTTTTTGCTTGTTACCAATATACTAACTATGGGGTTTAATTAAAAATGAGATTAATACTTATAAGTAATTGCTGGGTCCATTAAGCCCTGACAATTTCATGGCACAAAAATATGAAGAAATGACTAAAATCTATTTGGAATCTAACACTGCACAACAGGGGATAACTAAGTGGCACTTTAGACATGTAGGGAATTAAAAGTATCTTAATTGTTTCCTATTTTTCCTAGTGGCAAGGAGAGAAAACACATAGTTGGGTATGAACATGAGATGATAAGGAATATGATTTTAAAACTTCAGAGAGTAAAACAGAAATTTTGAATGGTCAGTAGTTTTAAAAAATGAAATTCTAGTAATACAAACATAAACAGTCTCAATGGGAGAAGGAAAGGAGATGTAGTTCCAGTCAAGACAGTTACAGGAAATTCCTTAGAAAAAGCTTTTAAGGAAGAGGGTACTAGAAATGAACAAGTGGAAAATAATACCAATTGCTTGTAAGAAGAATACCAGGAAGGCAAATGTTCAGCTGAGGGTTATTAAGAAGCTGAAGACTGAGCTTAAGAAAAATTTTTTTAAAGAAGAATTGAAACAGGAAGGTGGTAGTATATGACTTCAATGGTATTTTAGGTGTTTCCTGCAAGGAGAGAAGTCTTTACACTAGGAAATTTAAAAGACATGTGTCTTGAGATAAGGGACTATCTTATCAAAAGAACTACTTTATGGTCTCTTTGAGCTAGAAGAATAATCTTAGGAACTGAATGAATTTTTGGAATTTATCTTAGGGTCACCATCAGAATGCCTGAGACATTGTTTAAAGAGAGAGTTCGCTTATACAAATAAACCAAACCTTGCATGGGTTCTTCAGAGAACACAGTGATAAACCTGACATAGATGCATGATAAAGTTTTAGAACAGACTATTAGTGGGAGGAGTTTCTTTTTTTAATTTCAGTTGAATGACCAACATGCATTCAATAAATATGAAACATTTTTAACTGGCTTCCCCCATACCCCCTGGACAGTATCTCTAGGTTGGGAGACAAGTGGAAAGCTAAGGGCAGTGAGCCTTGCATTTGATAAAATTTTGCATGATATCCTTATGAATAAATTGCTGTAATATGGACTGAGTGATATTACTATTAATTAGTTGGAGCCAGATAAGGATATTGAATGACTGAATGAAATTAGCATATATAAAATTTCAGTTTGAATGCCTCACAGCTATGTCCTTGCTCCTTTCTTGTTTAAAATATTTTGTGTGTTTCCTTATTCAGTGAAGCAGTTAAAAACATAGAAAGGATACTTGGAACCTTGGAGGATTATTCAACAACAGGAAGAATGATTAGTACCATAGATTATACAACTGAGAGTTCAAACCTTCTTAACAGGATTGAATACTGCTAGGTGAAAAGCTGAAAACTTTAACAGCAAGAAAAATAAATAGTTGCATTTAGGTTAAAAATAAAGTAAATAAGTGTGGGGATGCTACTTGACATAAAGGCATCATATGAATCAACAGCGAGTAGGTTAAACTAATACAGTCATGTCCACAAAAATATGTCTAGATTGCTGTAACAGTTCCGGTACACATGGTATGGAGACACTAAAAAGAAACAAGGCAGACAGATGCGGGTTAACCAGGATAGTGTAGAACTTATGTCACAGGTTATAAAGTTAAGGTGATTATATGCATTCAGCTCAGAGATGAGGCAACACAAATAATGTCTCTTAACACAATTCCACTGTACAGTTTTGGACATGTACAATGTGTAGACACACAAAAGAGCAAAGGTGAGGCCATTATGCTGAAGAGAACCATTAAATCATAGAGTTAGAAGAAGCCCTCACATTCAGTTGTCCCACTGACTCTGGAAGCCCTGATTGGTAGCTGGTTTTTGGTCCCTTCTTAAACACAGGGTAAGGAGGAATCCTCTAAACTGACAAAGACCAGTTATTCCACTCTTGGGCAAACGCAATCATTGGAATGTTTTCCCTCATATCAATCTAAAATCACCCTTCATGCATCTATTATGTCCTCTGGAATCTTAAAGATCATTCATCCATCTTCTGCACGTCAGCCTTTCAGTACTTTTCTGATTTTCAATGTCAAGACCCACAATGAGTAGAAAATTTATAAGAAGTCAACTTTTATATCACTACCAGGAAGACCTTTTAAACTAGAGCTGTCCAACATGAAATGCCCTGTCTTTGGGGCCAGTAAGCTCTAAGTCCCTAAAATATTTAAGCAGAGACTCAATAAAATTCATCAAGTGTATAAAGATATTTCCATATTGGGTGTGAGGATGGATATTTAAAACTCTGAATTCTATGGTGAGATAGCTAATTATTATGCATATTTACATATAGCATGGCACTTGTTATATGCCTCCTCCAATAAAAAACAATTTATCTATTATTAAATGAATTCTTTACCTTAATATAAAACATTTAAAATGGGTTCTATAGCATTTACCAGAGAGACACTATTCACAGCAACACACACACAAAATGTTACATATCTAAAGAAGATTTCAAAGGTTTCAAAGTTTTCACTTAATTATTCAGCAAAGATATTCAACATTTGTACAGAATTATTTTTGGAATTGTAAACATTTTTTGACCTCCAGTGCTGAGGCACAATCCTTCTAATTAGGTTAATAAAAAATGATCATGAGTCTTAGAACCCAGGATGCTAAATCAAGAGATGGCTGCCCAGCAAACTCATAGGGTATCAGAGAATAGAATACAAAGTGAGGGGTGGGGCTTACTGTCAGAGTTGGCAGTGGGTTGTGTTGAAGCCACACAGATTCCAAGCTGGCCCTGCTCCCTGTTCTTTATAGAAAAGGCATGAAAACCCCTGCCTGTTGACATTGTTAAAGAACAAGGAGAAAACAGCAGAGATGCTAGAGGAAAAAAGGTAAAGTTTAAGTTTAGTGGTGCTGAAGTTATGGGCTATTTTCTCTTACCGAGAATCCTAAAGTGAGTGCTTTAAAATACCCATTTCATAAGGTTATAGAATAGACTCAAAATTAGGGCAACAACAACAACAATTTAAGGAAAATATTAAAAGAAAGGAAGCAATAAAGTCATGGATGAGAAAATTCAGGTCTTAAATGAATAGATCTTAGGTATTAAGTCAATAAAGCCTACAGATCATTTATCAGAAGAGAATAAGCACAATAAATATACCAGATTCAAAATCATGGAAGATATAGGGTTTTAAAGGTAGAAGAAAGAGAAAAATTCTGTTTAAAAAGGTTAAAATTTCCCTAAAATGGACATTCAAAATACAGTATAATTTTTTGTATTTGGTACTTTGTCAATAGTAGGCTTTTCTGATGATCAAATTCCATATTAGTTGTACTATAAAACTGGGAAGCATCTTCTCAATCATCAAAGAAATATTTACCTTGTGGTCAGTACAGTATTATGTCGATGTAGTGTCATGGCCTATATATCATACTGACCATAGATTAATATTTCTTCGATTGAGAAAAAATTCATTATTTTATAGAAATCAATGAGAAGTTTTAGACATCTGGTTTCAGTTAATCAGCATATGAGATTAACCAAAAAGTATTTTCCCCAACCATAATGTTTAAGGAATGAGCCAAATCAGAAATAGCTCAAGAGGATATTATTTGATCCTAACTAGCTATATAAATTTTGCATAAGTGATAAGTACCTTAAAATGAACAAAGAATATCTTGCAGTACCTCTCAAAGGATCATTTATATTATCAGTTGGTTATTAGGGGAATTATTGGCATAGTGAAAAAGGAGGCTGAATACTTTGAATTATTTGCTCTGTTTCATGCTATCAGAAAGATTCTATTTACAAACTTTTGTTGTTGGTAGACTTATGAAAGAGTTAGATATATTCTTAACATAGTGCCTGGCTGTAATAAACAAACAGTAAATGTTTGTTGAATGAATGAATAAATACACATTTAGAACTAAATAGACTATATATTGATACAGCAAAGCAAAAATACAATACAGAGGTTTATTTTACATTTTAGTAGGCTGAATTTAGATATTGAAATATTAGGAAATCCAGGATTAAGAATGTTAAAGAATTTATATCTGTGAAATGAATCTTAAAAACTATCACTTTTATTTTCAAACATTCTATAATTTCTGTGAGATAACCTAGAAAATTGATCTTATTGGAAAATTTTGTGTTCGTAATAGAAACAAATATACATGAAATTGTCAAATTACATACCAGAGACAATAACCTAGAATTCTCAAGGATGAGGTTTAAATATTAAAATATTTTAATGATTAATTGCCACTTTTGCATTTAAAATATATAATGATAGGTACTTTTTCCTTATTGGATGTCATATTAGTGAGTATTTTCATATTAAAGGCAAAATTTCAGAGTGTAAAAAATCGAGCTATTAGGACCAACAGAATGTCGTCCACTGGAGAAGGGAATGGCAAACCATTTCAGTATTCTTGCCTTGAGAACCCCATGAACAGTAGGAAAACGCAAAATGATAGGATACTGAAAGAGGTACTCCCCAGGTCAGTAGGTGCCCAATATGCTACTGGAGATCAGTGGAAAAATAACTCCAGAAAGAATGAAGGGATGGAGCCAAAGCAAAAACAATACCCAGTTGTGGATGTGACTGGTGAAAGAAGCAAGGTCCGATGGTGTAAAGAGCAATACTGCATAGGAACCTGGAATGTCAGGTCCATGAATCAAGGCAAATTGGAAGGGTCAAACAGGAGATGGCAAGAGTGAATGTCGGCATTCTAGGAATCAGCGAACTAAAATGGACTGGAATGGGGGAATTTAACTCAGATGACCATTATATCTACTACTGCGGGCAGGAATCCCTCAGAATAAATGAAGTAGCCAACATGGTCAAAAAAAGAGTCTGAAATGCAGTACTTGGATCCAGTCTCAAAAATGGCAGAATGATCTCTGTTCGTTTCCAAGGCAAACCATTCAATATCACGGTAATCCAAGTCTATGCCCCAACCAGTAACACTGAAGAAGCTGAAGTTGAATGGTTCTATGAAGACCTCCAAGACCTTTTAGAACTAACACCCAAAAAGATGTCCTTTTCATTACAGGGACTGGAATGCAAAAGTAGGAAGTCAAGAAACACCTGGAGTAACAGGCAAATTTGGCCTTGGAATACGGAATGAAGCAGGGCAAAGACTAATAGAGTTTTGCCAAGAATATGCACTGGTCATAGAAAACACCCTCTTCCAACAACACAAGAGAAGACTCTACACATGGACATCACCAGATGGTCAATACCAAAATCAGACTGATTATATTCTTTGCAGCCAAAGATGGAGAAGCTCTATACAGTCAGCAAAAACAAGACCAGGAGCTGACTGTGGCTCTGATCATGAAATCCTTATTGCCAAATTCAGACTTAAATCGAAGAAAGTAGGGAAAACCACTAGACCATTCAGGTACGACCTAAATCAAATCCCTTATGATTATACAGTGGAAGTGAGAAATAGATTTAAGGGACTAGATCTGATAAAGTGCCTGATGAACTATGGATGGAGGTTCGTGACATTGTACAGGAGACAGGGATCAAGACCATCCCCATGGAAAAGAAATGCAAAAAAGCAAAATGGCTGTCTGGGGAGGCCTTACAAATAGCTGTGAAGAGAAGCAAAAAGCAAAGGAGAAAAGGAAAGAATGCAGAGTTCTGAATGCAGAGTTCCAAACAATAGAAAGGAGAGATAAGAAAGCCTTCCTCAGTAATTAATGCAAAGAAATAGAGAAAACAACAGAATGGGAAAGACTAGAGATCTCTTCAAGAAAATTAGAGATACCAAGGGAACATTTCATCCAAAGATGGGCTCAATAAAGGACAGAAATGGTAGGGACCTAACAGAAGCAGAAGATATTAAGAAGAGGTGCCAAGAATACATGGAAGAACTGTACAAAAAAATCTTCATGACCAAGATAATCACGATGGTGATTATCACTCACCTAGAGCCAGACATCCTGGAATGGGAAGTCAAGTGGGCCTTAGAAAGCATCACTATGAACAAAGCTAGTGGAGGTGATGGAATTCCAGCTGAGCTATTTCAAATCCTGAAAGATGATGCTGTGAAAGGGCTACACTCAATATGCCAGCAAATTTGGAAAACTCAGCTGTGGCCACAGGACTGGAAAAGGTCAGTTTTCATTCCCATCCCAAAGAAAGGCAATCCCAAAGAATGCGCAAACTACCGCACAATTGCACTCATCTCACACACTAGTAAAGTAATGCTCAAAATTCTCCAAGCCAGACTTCAGCAATATGTGAACCGTGAACTTCCTGATGTTCAAGCTGGTTTTAGAAAAGGCAGAGGAACCAGAGACCAAACTGCCAACATCCGCTGGATCATTGAAAAAGCAAGAGAGTTCCAGAAAAACATCTATTTCTGCTTTATTGACTATGCCAAAGCCTTTGACTGTGTGAACCACAATAAACTGTGGAAAATTCTGAAAGAGATGGGAATACCAGACCACCTGACCTGCCTCCTGAGAAACCTATATGCAGGTCAGGAAGCAACAGTTAGAACTGGACATGGAATAACAGACTGGTTCCAAATAGGAAAAGTAGTACATCAAGGCTATATACTGTCACCCTGCTTATTTAACTCATATGCAGAGTACATCATGAGAAATGCTGGGCTGGAAGAAGCACAAGCTGGAATCAAGATTGCTGGGAGAAATATCAATAACCTCAGATATGCAGATGATACCACCCTTATGGCAGAAAGTGAAGAGGAACTAAACAGCCTCTTGATGAAAGTGAAAGAGGAGAGTGAAAAAGTTGGCTTAAAGCTCAACATTCAGAAAATGAAGATCATGGCATCTGGTCCCATCACTTCATGGGAAATAGATGGGGAAACAATGGAAACAGTGTCAGACTTTATGTTCTTGGGCTCCAAAGTCACTGCAGATGGTGATTGCAGCCATGAAATTAAAAGACACTTACTTCTTGGAAGGAAAGTTATGACCAACCTAGATAGCATATTCAAAAGCAGAGACACTACTTTGCCAACAAAGGTCTGTCTAGTCAAGGCTATGGTTTTTCCAGTGGTCATGTATGGATGTGAGAGTTGGACTGTGAAGAAAGCTGAGCGCTGAAGAATTGATGCTTTTGAATTGTGGTGTTGAACTGTCGCCTCTCAAACATAAGAAAGTTTGAGAGGCCAGAGGAAGGAATTTGTGAGAACACTGGGAAAAAGAAGTAAGGGAGATGGTTTAGTAAAAAGGTTAAAGCCAAAGTCGCAGGTGAAAAAAACTGACTACCAGACACAGTAGTTCTGAAGTCCATCTCTGAGTTCTACATTCTAGCTTTGAAGGTTAGACTTGCTATGTTTTTTAGGTACTTGGCTCTGGCTTAGCTGTTTTCATCACAGATATTTGGGATAAGCTGACATTATGGGAAGACCCCCGTAAAGAAGGGTAGGAAAAAGTCATACAGCATTAAGGCATTGGGCAGGTAGGCAAGGAGTGACACACCACTCTGAGTGTGTGTGTGAGGTGTAGGCATGAATGTACAGCCATTGTCATTTCTTCCAGCTCCTTCCCTCATTTTTGAAATAGTCAACAGGTAACTGCTGCATCTTCTAGGGTGATATATGCTGGGATTGGGGCTGGGTTCTGAGGTAGTATGCAAGTAATTACACAAGATTACTGCTTATATTATAAACAATTATATTATATTATAAATCACATCAAAAAAATTCTGAGTAAATACACTAACTTGAAACCAACTAAACCATATCATCCCTCCCTACTCACACTGAGTTACAGGAAAAAGATACATGAGAAAAACAAATTCATACAAGAATTCTTAAAGCTTTAACTTTTAAAAGAAGTTACCTCTGGAGAGTAAGAAGGAGAGAGGGTTGCTTTTTAACTTTATTATTTATCATTTGATACATTTGTATCATAATATATACTTTATATATACACAAATGTATCATAATGATACATTTATCATTGTATTTTAATTAATTTGTTTATCTAGCAACAAGTAAGTTACTACCTTTCAATAAAACAATAAAAGAAAAACATGTAGGAAAGTTTAAAAACTTCTAATGCATGTTTTATAGTATATCCCTATAATGTCTTAATCTACTATCTTCCAGTAGTTGGTAACCATAGGAGGCAGACTTCACATACAGAGGGGAAAAAAGGAGCATTTGTGACGTTCAGCTTTGGTAAGGGCGACCCAGATAAAAGGAGTTTAAACTTAGAACAGCTTCTCATAAAATAAGCTAGAACAAATTCTACTGAGAAACTGGCTGTATGCTATCACTGATCTGAAGAAAGGGAATTGCCTTTTGGTGTGTGAAAATAGTAACAACTAGCAGTGTGGCTGAACTGCATCATCTTTCTTGGGAAAACAAACTGTAAATCATAACTAGTCTTAGCTGTACAGGTGACAGGTTGTCATTCTTGTATGTGAGCTTTAACTCTTCTCTGTCCACATCTGCTGGCATGACTCTGCAGCATCTAGAATTCATTCTTCAGCCAAGTGAATCTGGCTTCATTACTTATTATGAAACTTCTGAGAATATTTTCCTGGCTGATGCAGGCTACTGGCTATTTGCCAAAGTACAAGATGCAATTGCAACACATTTTACAAATGAATCAGGACGAAGTTAGGTGTTGGGTGACTTCTGAGGGAGGCAGCAGATTTTGGTAGGAAAATCAACTACCAATGGGTGCTGAAAGATCTGGTTTCTAACAATAAATTGCTTATCTAATATGTCATCTTCTTGCAGCCTTCATCTTTGAAATGGGAGTAAAACAGGAGGAAAATGGTTTCAACATAGAGAAAGTGACTATAAATGAACTATAATATCAATACAAAGAGCAGTAATTCTAGTTATTAGTATCCTAGCTTTGTGGTGCCCAGCATGAAGAAATTTTGCTGAACACATGCAGTCCTTCCCTTCCCTTTACAAGATACCCAAAATAAAGAATTTTGTAATGTTTTGACTTTATGTCACACAATGAATAAAAAATAACTTTAGCTTTAACTACTATATAATAAAATGGGAAAGAATTAGTGATAAAAGGGTTACAATTATTCATTCCTTCACTTACTCATTTATCCAATAGTGCCTGGCCTACTATGGGCCATATACTGTTTTGGGCACTGGGTATATAAGACAAGAGTAAAATCCCTGCTCTTTAGAAATTTATACACTGGTGGGTAGAAATGGAAAATAAATCAGCTAACAGTATTTGATATTATACTCAAAGTGATAAAACTGTGAAGAATATAAAACAGGGTAGCACAACCAAGGATGAATGGTGGTGGCGGGGGGCAGGGAAGGGACATCTGGGTCAGACTAGGTTGTTAGGGTAGATCTCTCTTAGGGGAAAATATCTGAACCTGAATGGCAAGATCTATAAACAAATATTTCTGTAAATATATATGACCAAAAAAAGTGAAAGTGTGAAAGTAGTGCTCAGTTGTGTCCAACCCTTTGTGACCTCGTGGAATATATCCTACTAGAGTGGGTAGCCATTCCCTTCTCCAGGGGGGTCTTCCTGATCCAGGGATTGAACCCAGGTCTTCCCGTACTGCAGGCAGATTCTTTTCTGTCTGATTCTTTTCCGTCTGAGTCACCAGGAAAGCCCAAATATATATGAAGTAACTTCTACTTGGAATACAAAGTTTCTTTTGAGTTCCCAAATGTCCAAAGTCAAAAAGGAAAGGAAGAGTGACTGATAAGAATGTGAAATGAGGGACATTTCTTTTTTTTTTTGGGGGGGGACATTTCTATTTTAGCTCCTAGAGCACAGCTAACATATTGTATTGAAATATACAAAATTGCTGATACTCCATCATTTTGACCTACAAAAACAGCAATTCATATGATTCAACTCAATAGCTGGAACTGAACAAAGTTAGGTCAGTAGTCAGGTAAATGTTATTTAGTGAGGTTTGCCAGGACTAATTCACTATTTAAGTATTGTAATTGCCCTCTTTGCTTAAATCCAAATCTGCATGAAATCTACATAAATTACATAATTATAAAACATTTATTGGATAGACTTACAGTGTGTCAAAAATGGAAACTAAGTGCTTTCTGGCATTACCTCATTCGATCCTCATATAACCTCAAAAGGTAGGAACTGTTACCACATCATCTAACAATTGAGGTCTAGAGGTGTCAAATAACTTGATCAGTCATACCACCTGGAAGCGGCAAAGTGACAAGGCAAAGATGTGAACTGAGGAATGTCTCCAGAGACTGTATTCTAGCCTTTGGTCACTCAGTGTTCATAGGAAAACATGCTTATTTATTTCAAAGGTCAACTACACATCTAACTTGTTATATTTTCAAGGTTTATGTAATATACATCTTTTTTCTGATATTTAACATTTTATAAGGTCAAGACTTTCAAATGATGTGATGTGATTTGGGGTGTGTATTTGTATATATACACTGAAAGGGTGAAACACTATTGGAACAAATATATTTGATGATACACATAATAGTACAGAGGCTCATGTATCAATAGATAGTAATGATAGACAGTTTGGTACACTCCTTTTCTTTATGATCTTACAAATCAAGGTTAGTCTAAACTCATAATCATTTCATTTCCCTTGATATTTAGGCAGGGGCATGTGATGCAACCTTGGCCAGTGAAATCTAGGGCTAAGTCTGCTGGAAGGATCTGGGAAGTTTTGATTTTACAACAAATACCAAGAATAGGGTCTGGTCTTTGGGTTTAGGATCCTATGTTACGAAAAGTGATGCTCAGAGCTGTTGGCATTACAGAAAAGTTAGCTGAGTCCTGACATTACAGAGCCATGACATTTATTCCAGAACAACTCCATCTCTGAACTTTCAGTAAGTTAAGATAATTAGCTTTTACCCATTATTCAAACAAAAAAAAAGGGAGGTGTGATTAAAAATCCAACCTATAACTAATACCAGAATCACAGCTACATTCTACTCTATATCCAGTCTTTAGTGTTTATGTCTCCCTAACAGTCTTTCTTCAAAATCAGATAGTACAGTATTAAGAAAATATTTGTTTATTTATGGCTGTGTCAGATCTTCGTTGGAGCACGTGGGATCTTGGTTCTCTGATCAGGGATCGAACCCATATCCCGTGTTGGAAGGCAGATTCTTAACCACTGGACCACCAGGGAAGTCCTGTTTTTGTTTTTTCAATATCTGTGTGTTAAGATAACCAGCCAAGAATGGTGCCCTTGAACTTCACAAAAGTGACATTTTTAAGGTTCTTTACTATTCTTTCTCTGACTTTTTGGTACCTGTCTTTTTATTCACATTGCTTGTATATCTTTTCCATCTATTCCCTTTAGACCTGAACTGTAATTTAAGATATTATTGATGATTATGCTCTTCCAAACTCTTTGTGCTTAAGCATAATTTATCTTGACAATAAAAAAATAGTAAAAAGTACTGCAACATTTTTATTTTCAACTTGCTCCTTTTTTTCTTTAACACAATTTCATATTCTGAGAATATCTTCCCCTTGCCCATATACTTCTTACCTGAATGTTCTTCAAAATAAAATTCATAGCATTTAGAAACTCTTCAGGAAATTACTTCAGGACTCTCAAAATGATTGAAGAGGATTAATCTATCTTCTTCTGCATGATATTAGTAGTCATTATCTAACCTCTCTGCCTAGATTATTTAAGATATTAAGGCACTGAGCTGCACATTTTGTACAGCTCTTAGGTTACCAATGGTGTGCAATGGCTGTTAGGAAAAAAAACAACAACTTTAAAGCACACTTATTGGCAGATCTCATTTTGAAAGCATCAATAAATATCCTAACCAGATAACCTGCTAGGTATTGTAGCTAGTAGGGAACATTTTATCCATCACAACTCTCATCCCTGCTAAGAAAAGCAAAAAACCCCAGGTTTTGCTTTAGATTCCTAAGACCAAACTAATAAATGTGTAAACTGAATGCTGATAGGTTATCTCTAGGACAATGAAAAAGAGCACATTATAACTTCACTGAGTACCCAGAGGCACCAAAAATGTATGGCTGATAGAGTGCTCTTTTAACTGCCAAGAGGGAAATCAGCAGGATTAAGGGATAAAGCTTTCAAAAATCTCACCTAAACCACATAGGATGGCAAGGGAAAGACAGCTATTAGAAGCAGACTTCAAGCTGTATTAACCAAAACAGTATTTTAGTGTTACAGCAGATGATTTCTGAATAAAGAATATTATATCTTTATATTTTGTCCCACAATTTTATGATTAATACTCCTTGAAAGCTGCATAGGCTGACATAATTTATAATTTAATTTCACTGAGGTATTATAAGGCCTACACCTCAGTAAGATTCCAAAGTGCTAATTGGGATAATAGGAAATTAGTTGTCTTCTCCCAAATGCCAGTGAAGTAGGTCAGGATAATTAATATGCAAGCTGACTTTTCAGTCAAAGGAAAACAAGACAGGTCTCATCTGTATACTTTTAATACCATCCATTTAGACTAAAATGAGTTCAGCCTGAGAAAAATCACAGTATGACTCAGTTAAAGAACTGAATTTCAAAATAAGACAAAAGGTAGTTCAACCATGAGAACATAGATCGAAGTATGCTCTAAGAAGTATGCTCCAAAGAAGGCTAAATTTACACCTCCCAAGCAGGGCTGAATTCTACATGTACAAAGAAAATGAAAAAACCATTCAGGTAACAGACGTAGGTATTTCTTGCTTCTTAAACTGCTCTGTAAACTCATAAGCACTACATGATACAGATCATGAAAGGGGTTTGGTTGATGACATAATTCTTTTGTAAAAGTTTATTTACTTTTAATTGAAGGATAGTTCCTTTACAATGTTGTGTTGGTTTCTGCCATACATCAACGTGAATCAGCTATAGGTATATGTATGTCGCCTCCCTCACACTTCCCACCTCATCCCACCCATCTAGGTTGTGGTGACATAATTCTTAATCCTTAAAACTGGAGATAGGCTGTATTTTAACATTTTCTGCCATGGCTCCTTCTGTTCACTTGCCTGATATTTCCTATTTTTAATTTCTTGGCAAACTGAGAAAAAAGTTTGGAGCTAGAGACATGAAACTTATTTCCTCTGCAGGTTTGTACTTGATTAGTGCAAATTCACTTTAGTAGGTCACAACGCATGCTGGCCTTGAGCAGGACAGTTAGTAATACACTGCTGCTAGTCTTTGATTCTAACAAGCATGGCAGCCTGCTGACCCTAGTGGCAGCACAGTGAGTGCTCTGTGTGGAGGGCTGTAAGTCTGAGGCTGATGGGATGGCCACAGCTTCTTTCCTGTGTGTAATTTTGACTGCTGACATAACACCAAGCAGCCTGATTTGAATAAGCAGCCTAAAATACTTACACCTAATGGCCAACTCAGAGCAGTCATGAATAAGACACTTGCCTTAACTAGACATTAAAGATTCTTTTGAAAACACTGATTTTTTTTATAGCTGATGTTTCCCAAATGAAGTGTTCATCAAATTGTATGCTTCTCAATATTAGAAACAATAATGCAGAAAAAACATCATTAATCTTCTAGGCAAGCATGAAACGTACTGCCCTGATGAGAATGGTTTAAAGGACACTGAGGCATCAAGTGGCAAGATTAATAGAAAAATACCCAGAAATAGATGGGGCTGTGCAGGACAGTGCACAGCCACCTTTGGTGAAACAGACTCGACTGCAATAGCCCCAGCTGCCCCACCATATCAAACTGTAAAGGCAAAATACGCAATACCAAGTTTACCTACACATTTCCTAGGGCTGTTCTCCCTTATTGCAAGCATTCCACAAAGAGAAAGCCTGCTGAAAAAGATGGAAAGTACTGAGTAACTGCCTACTTGACCCACTTGGGAACCTAAAGGAAAAACCCATCCACTTTGAGTGCATCTGTATGGCTAAAAATACATTCGATCAACAAAACAGCAAAAAACTGACAATAGAAGAAAAAAAATAATCCAACACCGTCTAACTAGAGATGCTCTGTAGCCTAGTGGAGCCTGAAGGAAGGGCAAGCAAAGGCCTAGCTTTGCCTTTCAGGTCCTAGGACACATATTCTCCATTCTAATCCTCTCTACACAATGACCAGGAGGAAGTGCTAAGTATCTAGCTTAACAGAAAAAGACAGCTTCAAAAACTTCTATGTATGGCAATGAAGGAATGTGTTGTGAACAGGATTCTCTATTTCAGAGGGCTGTGCCTAATTTCAACACAATTCACTGGAAAATGGCAGAGATGAAGTATTTTCCCTAATGCATTTGTAAAATATTGCATAAACCTCCCATACTTAGTTGCAGCAGTTATGCAGTACCTGGACAACAGTCAAAATGAGGTTTCTAACTTATCTTTAGTTAAGTTTTAGAAAACAACTCATTAATCATCCTAACATTAAAAATGTATGACTGTGCTTGCCAGAATTCCTACAGAGGCCTAACACGGTTCCTAGATCTTTCTTCCACAAGACTCTTCTATAATTTCTAATAGATGTGAATGTTATGAGAGCTTGGCAGGTAATCAGCTTTCCTGAACCAACAGTATACCTTTTATAATGGTCCTCATGGAGATTATGACTACAACATACTTTATATGGAAACTGCTTCAACATGTTAATTTTATTGTAAGCAACTCATATTTTGATAGTAGAAGAGGTCCCCTAAATTTTCTTGTCAATAATCTCTAAAGTAACCCTCACTTTAAATAAGCCAAACTTGAAATCGATATGAGGTTCCTGACCTGTTGGTAACCTGTGAGCTTTGAGTTGTTTTTCCAGTTGTGATGATTTTACACTAATATGTTCTTTAATCGAAGCCTCATATACTTCTTGAAATGGGCTGAAGGACAAAGTCCGTTGGTATCCTTTAAAAAGAGAAGTCTAATGCCCTCATGGGACCAAACCAGTAACTGTGGTTTTATCAACACTGGCTTGGGTCATCTGTACTAATTGGCCCATATTTCATTTATTTATTTATTTGTTTAATATTTCATTTCGAATAAAGAGATTTTATATTATTTCTCTGGTATTTTACATTCAAGTCTTGGTAACTAGTAAACATATTAATTTTTTTACCTACTTTTTTTTTGGGGGGGGGGCACATAAAGCGGCTAGTAGGATCTCATTTCCCAGACCAGGAACTGAACCTGGTTGTGGAATTTTTAATGCCAATAAGACAGAGGGTTGCTTAAATGACTTCTCTCTCTCAGGAGTTGATTCACATAAATTGAGCTTTGCAATCAACATACATACCAGGCAAGTACATGGATGCTTTTGGCAAATTGGTTTCTAGAAACAGATTCTGCTATTTGGAGTTGATAGAAATGCTATGTACAATTTCTGCTTCAAACAATTCTTTTGGGTTTTTCCTTTCAGTCTTCTAATAGTGAAAAGGGAAGTTACATATGTATGTATATGTATGAGTATGTGTATTTTTTGTGTATTTACTTACTTATTCAACCAAGGTCCTGCTAACACCTGCTTGAAGCATTTATAGCTTCTTAACCCAAACTCAGAGGGCAACAACTGTGGACCAAAGGGATGATGCGTGTGAGTGAGAAGAAAGTAAGTAAATAAGAGGAGGAAGAAAAACGAATGCCATCAACCTGAAAAGGCAAATGAGTAACTGGAGAAAATAAAATGATTTCTTATAGCTGTGAGTATCCTGAGATATAGGCTTCACTACTCATCTTTTTTCCCCCCAAGTTATTCAAGTTCTGAAAGTGGGACACCAAGGGATACCTAACTTCCTGTGCAGCAAGAGCATTATTTTAAGAAAAAGGGGAAACAAAATTCTATTTTCTTAAAATAAGAAGTTTGAAAAGGTTAGGAATCTGTGTGTACAGGCTAAGAATCTCCATCGACATACTTACTTTTGTCTCCTATGTTTTCCCCTGCTGCCTCCCCTTCCTCCTCCTCCTCCTCCTCCTCCTCTTCCTCCACCTCTGTGGGCTGCACGTCATCCTGCGGGTCACAGGCACTAACCGGCGCATTCAGACAGCAGTGGTTGAACCCGCTATCTCGTGGCAGAGTGAAACTTCGAGGCTTGCCCCCATTTCCATTTAACACTTGCATCCGCTCGCTCTCAGCTAAGGGGTACGGCCCATAGTGATCCTGAAGGTGGCACTTCTGCGTGGGCAGGGTGGACTGCCGCCTGTGCTCGGGGGAGATGGCCGCCGAGTCAGAGAAGACAGAATCCTCCAGGGGCAGAGTCTGAAGATAGTGTAATCCCGAGCTTGTCAGGGGCGTCTCGATTAAATCCTGCCAGGAGCGCCGCTGACTGGCTGTCTTGCGAATGGGGGACACCACACTGCTCCCAGTCACTTCCTGGCGAAACTCCTCATGGGAGGATTGCGACTGGGAGGTCTCTGTGGAGGACAGCCGGCTGTGTTTTGCTTCCACATAAGGACTGGCACAGCTCATCTGTGGAAAGGAGACTCTGATCAGTCTCCCAGAAGTAACAGACCACTCCTATCACCAAGGAACACCTTTGATTCCCAGCAGGTAATATTTACTCTTTGAGTGAATGACTACTCACCTTTTCACGTATCTCAAAGGTAGGCCCCAGCTTAAATTTTCAGAGACTGAGACATGGATGTATTGAAATACAGCTATGCTGGGCTCTCATGTAAAATGTGACATATTAGTGCAAAGTTTCACCACATTCAAAGTATAAGGGAATGTGAGTGCCTATATAAGAAATATTTAGCAACTAAAAACCAAACCCCAAGTTTTAAAATCTCTACGTGTTAAAAATCCTGAAGAATTGTTGCCAAATTCATATTTCCAGATTTTACAGAGTCTGGGGATGAAAGCAAGAATGGCTTTTGGATAAAAAACAAGGTGTTTCTCTCTAATGAGACACAACCCTTCCTCTTCTTCAAAGGTGACTGTCTGCTCCTATGGAGCCAAGGAAAAGTTTTCTTATGGTCTTGTCAGTTCTGTGGCACACTCTAGAGAGTTAAAATGTAGGAAGGATAAGATTACACCCTGATGGGGATTAGCATTTGCCTTGAGCACAGCCTTCAGAATACATAAACACAAAAGAGAAATGGAATGTTTTTATCAGTGGAATTTAAAGTTCCGTAACATATGTTACAGCACAAAGCACAACCAAGAAGGACTGGCATCAGGCGAATGTTGTAAAAGACCTGCAGGCACCCCTGCTGGGAGAGGCCTTACTCTACCTCCGGGGCTAAGAGAGCAGCCCCGGCCCTTCCTGGCAGGAGGAGCCAGGTGTGTTCAACGTGGTTATTACCACTGAGGCTGAAGTTGTGGCCAGGAAAAGCCTGACTAAGGTGAAAGTACATCTACCCCTTTGGGTAAAGGAGTTCAGTGGCATTTTCTGGGGGCAGTTTATCCACCCACGTGTTAATAACAATGTGGGTAGTTTCCTTCTTGAAATTCACAAGTTGCTATCATTAAAGAGCAGTTTGGTCAAGCAGTTTCCCTTTCTTTCATGTTTACAAATATTTTATTTTTAAAGGTTTATTTATTTTTATCTTTTGGCTGTGCCAGGCGGCATGTAGGATCTTAGTTCCCCGAGCAGGGATGGAACCCATGTCTCCTACTTTGGAAGCGTGGAGTTTTAACCACTGGACCCCCAGGGAAGTCCCTATAAATAATATATTTATATTAAAAGAATATTCAGATCCTGACTTTTTAGGGAAAGAAGGAAAATATGATACAAACTATATCTTGTTACTGACTTCATTATTTCATTTTTTTAGTTCATCCTGGCATTCTGTTGCACTGCAGCATTTATTAAGGAAATGTGTATACAGACACGTGTATACAACTCTGCCTTTTTTCTGCTTTTCTTCTTTCTCCCTTAGGTAAGAGACACTGTCATCAAACATTTCAATTAAAAATGTGACTTCCCTTTTAGTCATTAGCTAAAATATTTATCCATTTATTCTATTTATTTATTTCAGAAATATTCACTGAGCACTGAATAAATAAGTACCAGTGCTGTACTAGGCCACGGGGATGAATAGATGAAGAGAATGGAGTCCCTGTTCTCAAAAAATTCACAGTCCAATCCAGTGAGCTATTTGCAGTCCCAAATATGCCAATTTAGTATCTCTGGATTAGGCCTGAGTATCTGCATTTCTAAAACATTCCAGAGCAGATCCTTATGCATAGCCAAGGTTGAGAAGTGACCTCGAATTATATCAACATCTTGCATAGCACCTTTCTTGTTAAAAATCCCCTGGAGTAACACAGAAGTGGAATTAGGTTGGCGGCTATTGTCACCTAAATCCAATTCCATTACCTATGTGGAAGACTCAGTCCCCAGATAGGCAGAATGGACTCTTCCGTACGGTGACCATGCAATGAACAGTCTTTAAAATGGGACAGTATTGAGACTCTTTCAATAATTCTGATGAGCATAAAACAAACAGGGACAGTTATAAAAATCAAGGTACAGTCTATACACAGAATGATTTACACAAGTTTAAGAAGTCTTAAGAAGAAGGGTACCACATAAACACATATACATTAAACCAGATCCCATAGCTATCTGAAAAGCTACCTACCAAAACATGTTCAATACAGATATAATATCAATTTTTACTATTGTTTCTAAAGAACATAGGAATGAACTTTGTTAGTGTAGAATAGATAAGGTCAATTTACATATCTTTTTTCCACAAAACTTTTTTTTGTTGATAGTTCATGAAGGCTACTCTGACACAAATGGTATGTTTTCTGAATAAAACTGGTAAGATATTTCTAAGTGTGGAAGCTGTGGTGATTGCTTCTCCTGATTAAATATTCTTTGTATAAAGTTCCTCCCTTATTTCTTTTAGGCTCCCTGTTTTCTTTCCCCCTGAAAAACACAAGGTCTGACAAGTAATTCACCACACAATGTTTTTTAACATAAAAAAAGGATGTTTCAGATCCAATAATCCAATACTATATTGAGTACATTACTATTGGCAACTTACAGAGGGAGGCCGTGGGTATGTATCGTAGGGGGGTGGAGGGCTGTCCTGTTTAGGTGTTGACGGAGTATCTGCTTCTTCCTTGTCACTCTCACTCCAGTAATCTGAAAGTTCACACATATGGATACATCAGTATTTCATTAAAAGTGTCTAGCCATATTTTCAGTAACACTCACTACCAGCTAACAAAAGGAAGTTTAAATTCCATTTCTACACACTGCTCCCCAGCACTGGCTACTCCAGGTCCAACAACTTTTATTTTCAGTTGGGATTTGAGGAGAAAGAGAGTACAATCACCCAATTCCTACCTCCTTTTAAAGCAAGCAATAACACATAGCTGCACGTTGAGGAGTTACGAAAAAGATAATGCATAAGTCAAATCAGGTTTAGGGTATAATTCCAGACCAAACTACTTGAAACTTCAAAGAATGAATGATGTTACATGACATTTTTTTAAAGGTGTATCATTTTATCTTAAAGATGAACACTCAAAGAAGAAATGCATACACTGCTGTAGATCTCTACAGATATAAACAGCTCCCAGAATAATGTTCTCAATTCTCTTCTCTGGCTTCAGTTCACTGGTTATCTAACAATCGCTGTTTCCAGAGTCATGCTGACACGAGTCTCTATAACACCATACTCCCACCTCTACTTGGAAACACATGGCAAACCTTGATTCTTGCCAAACGCAAAAGGGCAAATCTGCTGATGTGGGCTGTAAGCTCCAAACTTCTAGAATTACTTAAAAGGGTAGAAAATGTAAGCCGCTAGACAAAATGACTTGGCAGACCTCAGGCAAGAGGGAAGAGGAAAAACTGAGGTACATTGGTCGAGTAAAATACAGCACAAAGGCCAATCATCAGATCTGTTCTACCAATATTTCAACCACCCTATAACTGCTGGGTTAATTTTTTGTGTTTACAAGGAAAAATCTAGAAGTATCACCCATATGAATTTCAAATGATAAAAGAAAAGTAGCCAAACAAAAGGTTCCTTATTCTTATGAAAAGTTCCACCACAAAAGAACCACTAGAAGGCTTAACTAATACTTAGATGTAGGCCAAAAATCATGGCACACATTTTTATAGGTACCTTTTTCCATCTAGGAATTCCCATATTGTAATATTTTTATACATTTTCCTTGTGGTGCTGATTAATAAGTACAATTAACATTTACTGAGTACTTATTATATACCAAAGAGAAAGTAGTAAAACGGGTTTGAACTAAGAAATTGCCTTGTTCTAAACCTTGAAGGGTTAAATTACTGGGACTCTTTCGTATGACTCAGTTTAATGTGACATATTAAACAGAGAGTTTAATGTGACATATATTCATGATTTTTCAAGACCCTGTCCTCCCTGCTAAAGAATTTGGTCAAAATTCTTTAGCAATGGAGAGAAAGTCTTTGAAAATCCTATTCCTGCTTTAATTATCCCCTTTGAGTAAAAGAAAAACAATGACTATAGTTAACAGTGGCTCAGATGGTAAAGCGTCTGCCTGCAATGCGGGAGACCAGGGTTTGATTCCTGGGTTGGGAAGATCCCCTGGAGAAGGAAATGGCAATCCACTCCAGCGCTCTTGCCTGGAACATCCCATGGACGGAGGAGCCTGATAGGCTACAGTCCATGGGGTCACAAAGAGTTGGACATGACTGAGAGACTTCACTTCACTATAGTTAACCTAAATTTGATATCTGGCTTTTACATTGGGTCACACTGGTGATGGGAAGCATATTAAGTCTCCTCCCAAATATGAATTGATGTAGCTGTCCAGAAACGTACCCAGTAAACGCCAGTCAGAAAAGCATGGACTATATACTCGTGCAGATGCAGCTTTAATGTTTGGCTGTACCAAATGCCATTTCTGTGCTCTTGTGATGGTGACTTAATCTCTCTGAGTCTGTTTTGTTATCCGTAAAACGGGGCTAATAAACACCACCTTTCAGAGTTGTATGAGTGGGGTACTATGGTAGCACATATTTAAGTGCCTTACACCTTGAAAGCACTAAAAAATATTAGGATTCCTAATACTGGTGGATTTGCAGGTAGCACGCTAGGACAGTCTGTCCCAGATCACACAGGAAATAAGTGCCTGGTGTTCCCGTCTTCTTAGCTATTAATTTTTTCTTGTAGCAAGTTCCAGCAATGAAAAGTGAATTCTGGAGCTCTGGGGCCTCAGTTGGGTAGTTTTGTGAGAGCCTGAATTCTACTGGGAAATTATTGCTAGAGGGAGAGGTACTAAGCACTCCTCCTCCCTCTCCCCAGCAGTAGGCCTGCCAAGATCACTCTGCTCTTACCCTTCCCACTGTTTCCAGAAACTATGACACCTGTGCTGAGTTTTCCCTTCACCTTTGCACTGAGACTTTGGGTCTCAAGGAGTTAGCACCTGAAATGGTCCAATCAGCACATTGAGAAGGAGAAGATAACTATTTTCTCAAGATCTCTATGACTAACACTACAAGTGACAGATTCAGGAGATTCTCTCTCTACTCCCCGCCCTAACCCCTCTTTCCTTGATAAATGAGGAAAAATTCTAGTTCGAAATTTGATGTAATTCTTGGTTTACTAAAAAAGAAACACCATCAAACCAAATTTTTCGTGGGTTGTCTAAGAAGAGGTTGAAATACCACTTTGTAAATCAACTTCATTTCATACACTAAGCCATGTGTCTCTGAGAGAGTAATGACAGGGAAGAGCCTACAGAAAATTCAGGCCTTTTTGGGTTTGTGTGGAAAATTACCAGCACACTGCTGCCCAGAGGCTGAAACCAGTCTGATTTTCATTCTAAGAGCAAATTAATTTATTTTTCTTAGCTCTCTTATTTAGCATGGAATGAATGGATACTTTTTAATGTCTCTTGCAGTGATATTCAATTTAACAACTAACTAATCATGAATAAACAGTGCCATCAATAGAAGAGGAAAATTTCCACTTCTTATGTTGATACAAAGGATAATCTAAAAAAAATTTGGCTTTTTCATCTAGAACTATCAAAGAAACACAATGAATTTTATTCATTTTTATGTAATTAAAGCTTTACTAAGACCTTACGTGTGATTGAAAATAATGTGTCATGAATGTCTGATCTGAAGCTGGAAAAATAAAAAAAAATGTATTAGCAGACAATTAGCCAAATTATGATCTTGGCAAAATTCAATGTAACCTTATTTTCTCTATGTAAAATAATGCATAATGAAAAAGATCCTCATATCCTTTATACTGCTGTAGTTAAAGACAGCAATTCACTAAACTTTTAAGTCAATGAAAGAGTCACTTCTAAGCTATACTGAGTATTTAAATAGAAACAGTGTTTGGCAGTTATTCCTTTGCATCTTTCTGAAATAGTTCCAATTCTCAAAGAGCTTTGTTTCAGGTTTAACTTCAGTGCTGAGAATGGTACTCAGATGTCAAACAATTTTATAGAAGTGTGGCATAGACACGTGCATCCAGCAGTTGACTATATAGGATATTGTGAGACCTAATCCCATATAAGGTAGGAAGTCTAATATGCTTGTGATCCATGTTAGAGCATCTGATGAATGTATACTCTAAGGGGAAATCTCAGAGATTCTGGTTGTAGAAAATTGAACTGTAACTTAAAGCTTCTACATATGATTATCTACCATTTTCTAGTAGGCACTAAAATAAATACTCACATGACAGACTATGGCAGCATGAATCCATGGAATGAGTATTTTTTGGAACCTGCATGTGCAATGTGACTTACCAGTTCTTTCATCCATAATGAATTTTGGTTATATAATACCAAGTACAAAGGAAATCCACTAAAATCAAGGCCATGCTCAGTTTCAAAGCAATGTCGAGTGACAAAATACAGAAGTTAAGCCTGAAAATCCAAGTTTCCTTATTCATGCAAATTGACTTTTTAAAGATTCATTTTCCTATCAGCACATTGCCCACACTTCAAACTCTTGCATCTTAAAAAACAGAGAAACAAATCTACATGTACTTTTAAAGAACAGCTTTCATGCCTTTTAAAAGTAATTTGAAAAGGGGTTGTTATGTGTGTATGTGTGTGTATTTAGTTCTCTTACTATAACGTTAGGCCCATTAATTAAGTAGAAGAATTAAGTGGGGAATAAACGTTTAACAGTGAAGAAATGTGACTTAATTACTGGCCTGACACTTCAGTCCTGGCTGGGTTTGCCTGTGCACAGTGATTTGATGGAGATGGCTTCCATGTTATTTGTGGAAGTACCCATGCTGCCTCCACTCTCAGAAATGTTTTATTTTATTAGTTCTCATCCTGTGAGAACCAGTTCAGATTACGTCCACATAATGTCTTTCCCATTTCCTTCCTGGAAGAAATCTCTCCAGACTCATTCCCATGGAATTTGGTTTGTACTTTTCCATGTTTCACTTTCTCTATTTTACTCAGAGTATCTTTTCTGCTACAATTCAATGTAATTCCAGGCAGGATGAGTGCCTATTTCACCATAATGCGATTAGAGTGCTAGATGAAGGCCTCACTCAGAAACACTTTGTTGTTGTTCAGTTGCTCAGTCGTGTCCGACTCTGCGGCCCCATGGACTGCAGCCTGTCAGGTTCCCTGTCCTTCACTGTCTCCCAGAGTTTGCTCAAACTCACGTCCATTGACATGATGCCAGAAACATGTTTTGGTGATGCCAGAAACACTTCAAAACTTAATAAAGTCTTCTCTTTCTCTTCAGTGCTAACATTTTACATCAGGCTCACTGATTACTTTCTCCAAGTATATCCTCGTTAATCCTGCCCCCTCTTAAGGATTTTTTTTTAAATTTTGCATCCACTTAGCAATTTTTAAAATCAGTTGCATGTTGTGCAAAAATTAGTACTCATTTACTTTATGTCACTCTTTAATTTTTCTTAGGCAATTTCAAGTGTATATTTTTGAAATTCTCAACAAGATGATAAATTCCCATCGGCAATAATCACGTTATGCTATTTCTTGGACATCTTCCTGCCCTATCTCCTCACTCTTCACTGCTCTAGGCACCTCCATTCTCTTATCCTATGGCTCTAAACTCGGGATTGGTAAACTATAGTCTGCAGGCCAAATGAGGCACTTGGCCTGTTTTTATACAGCCTGTGGATCAAGAATGGCTTTTACATTTTAAGTGGATTAAAAAAAAATCAAAAGAAGTTTCAAAATGTGAAAAATGTTATGAAATTCAATCTCATTGTCCATAAATAAAGCTTTATGGAGGTACAGCCACTTCTTTTCATGTGTCTGTAGCAGAGCTGAATAGCTTCAAAGAAACCTTAAGGCCTTCAAAGCCTAAGATATTTACTGTTTGGCTCTTTACTCAGAAAGTTTCCTGACCCCTGACCTAAAACTTTGCTGACAGATTGGTTTTGGGATCTGGTTATCTTTTTTAGATATCTCTAACCTTTAGTTTTTAGATGCTTTAAAAAGTTTTCTCTGTGAGGAAACAAAGTTTTCAGAATCTTCACATCAACACACAGACTATACATACTGGAGACACAACTAGAAGTATGTTTGTGTATGCTTCTGTAGAATTCCTTTAACTTTAGGATGTCTCAAAAGTTTTCAAAAAACTAGTTATGCTTCCAAGGGATGTACAGCAAACATTCTTTGGGAAAAGAAAAGCCACTTTTAGAATGGTAACCACAACTTTTGTTGAGATTTCAATTCTGCATCAGGATATTGTGTTTCATAAATATGAGGTCAACACTAAGGCAAGTTCCATATGATCACAGAGCTAACACGCTAACAGAACTGAAGAACACATTCAAATGAGATACTTGATGAAAGAATGAATCATTCATCTGAGCTCTCTGCATAAAAAAGCACCTAAATGTCTGTGAAACCACTAAGTAGAAAAAACCACTAAGGACCTAGACTTGGGTTAATATAGGACCAATTCTAGGCTCTTTAATTTTTAAGATTTTTTTTCCCATAAGAAATAGTCTAAAGGAGATGGCAACAAACAGGAACAAACTCCATATTAGCTGCTCTAAAAATCTGAGTTTATTTCCTGTTTGATTTACTAAATCCTACCCATAAAATGCTATGGTTTGGATTCCTTTGAAGTGCACAAAAGAGAAAAAAAAAACACCACCACCACAGATTGACATTTGCATTTTCTCTCAAGTGATAGCAATCAAACGCTGTAGAGGAAAACAGCAAGGGAAAAGAACATTAGTAAAAAAAAGTATTCCTTTACCTTGTTCTTGCTTAATCCTCTCTCTTTCTGCATATCCTGCAGTCAGCATGTTAATTCTGTTAAGCCACCTGAAAAAACAAATATCAGTAACATTGCAACTGAATTTCTTATAATTTACCTTCTTGGAAATATTTATTTTCAAATGCATATGAGTATATGGAATAACCTCAGATAAAAGATGTGTTGTTTTTTGTTACTCTTAACACATGGAGTCATCAATAAGTTATAATTTGCTGCAGTACAAACTGTTCCCACAGTAAAGATGCTATTTCACTAGAAAAGTCTTGGGCAAGCCTGTATATATCTGCAATATAAAGGGGTCTGAGATGACCAAAGTCCTATAATTCTGTTGCTGTTCTGTTTCCTCAGAAAAAAATGCTTCTTTAGAAATATTTAAACAATATCAGATATAATTTATCTTGAGAAGGGAAAAAGCTATTGACTTTGCTTGTCAAATAAATTTTACTATCAAATATTAGTTTTGATGAATCTCTTTTACATTTAATGATCCAAGGGGAAACACATCTGAGTAGTACTATGGAAATCTGTCTCTAATACAAGGGTATTAGGTTTTTCCAAAACAAAAAGTACATATACAATTTTAACCTATGTTTTGGATCCTGAAAATTTATTTCCATGAACAATAGTAATTTAAAATTAAATCTTAGTTCTCTCCTCTTTCAGGAGAATTGCTATTGCCAATGTAGGGGGCTACCTGAAGCAAAGCACTGCTTCAATCTCCATCTTTTGTTCCATAAGGTCTCTACCTGTGTTCATTACTCTGGTAACTGTTTACACTGCATCAGATTATTGAATCACGAAGTCTTTAAACTAACTTGACAATTTTTCACTGGTTAATCCTGAACAATGATTCATATATTTTCCCAAACAAGAAAGTAAGGGAGAATCAACTTTCCAAACTAGCTAATAGAGTTAAGATTAAATTGTGGAATAATCTGATCTTAACATATTTTTTAAAAATTGTTTTTGAGAACTTTTTCTCCTAAGAGATTATTTCCCCTGTCAACTAGAAGATGAATGTCTCTGAAGTGACTCATATACTTCATCATTATGCCAAGTGGTGTTGACTGTGCATCAGATACTGAGAATATCTTGAAGAGAGAGGGAGAACAGTTGTTTCTCTAGTGGACAAAATCACACCCATGGAAATTTAAGGTTTAATTTTAGGAACAAGTCACTTAAAGCTCAACTTTGACAAAACCTACAGTATAATGATTACCTCAAGTATGTCTGGGAAGTAAAAAAGGAAGCAGAAATGAAAAAAAAAGTAATCAAATGAATTCAGTAGGATGGTATATATACACATAATGCAGAAAATTATAAACTCTAAGAAGCTAACCTCATAACAAATAACCTTTTTGAAATGACTAATCATTAGTAAAAGGTCAACATGAAAATCTAGTCTATAGGTGACTTGTAGTAAGAAAGGAGTTGAATTTGTATTATAAGGCAAGTCTTAGCACCCTTAGGAAAGACTGGGTTGGTGCTTTTTTGGGTAGAAATGATGTTGATACCACCAGAGGAATATTTATTGCTGAATTTTAATTCAGTACCTATTTACTACTTCTTAATATATCATTGAAATTTAATTTTGTTATTAGCTAAAGAGCAATGAGGTCTTGTATAAGATGAATAAAGAAACTAAAAAGAGGCTTCTTAATTTTTCAGCTCAACAATATTTATGAAATGTCTGTTATATGCTGAACAATGAGCTATGTTTTAGGGGTCGAAAAATGATTAAGACATAATTTCTGCCTTTAATGAGCTCCAGGATTCTTAAATTTCACAAGACAACAAAAAAATTAAACTACTTTTAGGAAGACAAATTCTGCCCACAATAAAAACTCTTAAGAAAGTGAGGACAAAACCAGAAGGTGACTATCTACAAGCCAGGAAGAGAGGTATCATCAGAAACCACCCCTGAGGGCACCTTGATCTTGAGATTCTAGCCTCCAGAACCATGAGAAAATAAATTTCTGTTGTTTGAGCCATCAAAAAAATAAAAAATAAAAAAGTAAGTGTATAAACTTGGGCCAGGGTATATAAATACAAAAGGCTGAATGCTACACAGCTGTTGTTGCTGTCTTGGATAAGTCGTCCTCAGGCCTTGGTTAGAAAATGCTTAACCAAACACTTGTTGCAGTTATGATTTGGTGTTTATATGCTATTATGAATAGCAGATATGACTGAACTGAACTGAAGCATTAATTGAGGTAAGAAATATTTAGGTGTGCCAGGTACTGTCCTAGGCATGGATAAAGAGATAAATGAAATAAAGTATCTGTTTTCATGATGCCTACATTTGCAGCAAAGGGAGACAGACAATATGCAGGAATAAGAAGATTGGGCCTATGGTGAACATTCCAATGAAGCTGCCAAGAACTGCCACAGAATAACGTACTGAGAGGGAAATAAGAGTAAGAATTATAGAAGAAATATACAAATAATAACTACTAAACAGAAACTGGTGAGTCCTGACAATTACAATGACATATGTGCTGACATGAAAAGGAATACACAGGCCAAGTAAATTCAGTAAATAAGTCTCAGAATACTTGAGAAACTTGATGTTTTATTTTCTTCCCACAGATTTCACACAGACTGGCAAAAAAGGTTTTTTTAATGTTTCAATGCTCATTTCTGAGGAGGGAACAGATGGATTGGTGGTAGGGTGCTCAAAAGTGTTTTTTGCAAATTACCTCACATTCCAACTTAAAGCTACTCAAAAAACAGAAGGTGAGGTTTTAATATTCTAACATTTATATTTGGGTATATATATATTTGGGTATATATATGAGTAAGTGTATGAATGTGTATACATACATGCAGATTTTATAGAAGAAAATTAAATCTAAGGATTGCCTTTTCATTCCAATTACTAGGTCCTGTCAAAACTAGCACTACATTTAAAAAATACATATACTTTAGAAATTATGAAATAACCAGATAAGGTATTTATTTATAATTATTATAATATAATTGTAATTATCATTTCTTGTAGGCTTAGGTACATGCCTTCAAAGGACTACATAGAGAATGAACCAATACCCAGGACATCTTGCTGTTATGTAATAATTAGGTTATTAAATAAAGTTGTTGGAGGGTGTCTTTCCCTATTACCAATCCTCTGTGAACATTGCCATTCACTCTCCTTCTTCCTATTGACAAGTAATTTTTAAAAAAACTTGTTTGTTGAAAATAAGACACTAGGGATATGGTTATTAAAGAAAGAAAAAGCAAGGCAAAACAGTAATAGTCTATTATACTTAAATTTTTTAAAAAGTTTCAGTATTTCAGGACAATTCAGAAGGTTGTAGTACACCATGGAAAGGCTAATATAAAACAGCACTCTGAAATGTATGATATGGAGATGATGACATATTTGATCAGATTTATTTATTCTTTGATTCACTGCTTAGAAAAGGCAACGAAGTGAAACTTATGGGTTTGGCTTAGTTTCTTTTCTGATATCCTGAACCAGATACATCCAAAGGAGTATCAGGGAAGAGTAGTGACATCATATACTTCTAAAGTTATTCCTAACACAGGGTAGAGAATGGAGACCAAGAATGGTGTTACAGCTAACAAAAATGCATTTTTGAGCAGGCTATTTTCTAAACCTAAAAAAACCCTGATTAGCAAGTATCCCAAATGATTAAATTATGTTTATTCTTAGATGGGAGTTAAACTGTGTTCTAGTGGATTTATCTTGTAGAAGAGGACATGTTCATATATATCACTTATTTTCTATTTGGCTATGATGTTATAATACTTCATGTTTATCCTAAGGGTACTGAGCTCAACTGTGAAAAAATGAATAGTAACTAAAAGAGCAGAATTATAAAATAGTTACAACACAAAACAGAGTAGCACCACTCCCCAACAACTACATAATTTTCATTTTGAGAACAAGCTCAGCAAATTCTGATTGCTTCATGTGAAATTTCAAGAATGGTAACATACAAAGCAAGAGAAGATTGTGGAAACCAAATGCAAGGCTCAGTTCACAGAAATACAACCAATAACCCTAAAATTTATGTGGAATTATAAAATATCCAGAATTGACAAAGAATTCCTGAGGAAAAAGAACAAAGTTGTAGGCCACCCCCCCATCCCCCTGCAACACACACTAACTTGAGACAATACTACAAAGCAATAGTAATCAAAACAGTACACTATCAGCACAAAAACAGACATATGGGTCAATGGAACAGAACAGAGTCCAGAAATAAATCCATACATCTACGCTTAATTAATCTTTAACAAAGGACACAGGAATACACAATGGAGAACAGATAGTCTCTTCAAGCAAGTGATGTTGGGAAAGCTGGACAGACTCATACATACCAATGAAGTAAGAACATAACTTCTCACCATACCCAAAAATAAACTTAAACTCAAAATGGCTTAAAGACATACATAAGACATAACACCATAAAACTCTTAGAAAAGAACATAGGCAAAACATTATCTGACATAAACTACAGCAGTATTTTCTTAGGTCAGTCTCCCAAGGCAGTAGAAATAAAAGCAAAAATAAACAAATAGGACCTAATCAAACTTATAAGCTTTTGCACAGCAAAGGAAGTCATAAACAAAACAAAAAGACAATGTAAGGAATGTGAGAAAATATCTGCAAACCATGGATTTTTCTGTAAGATGTTATGGAAAACCCTGAACAAACTTTTTGGCCAATCCAATATGTGAAAATGAATCACTTCACTGTACACCAGAAACTAACATAACATTGTTAATAACTTCAAAAAAGAAAGGCTCAATTTTCCTATTAATTATAAAAAGAGTTTATCAAGTTTTTCAACACCTTTCTTTGCCCTTTCCTTATATTCATATCCTTGCTTTGGAAAAATCGTGCCTATATTCCAAAGTGTCAAAGAACAAGATTATTTATGACAGCATATTAAGTGTTCATTGAGTGCATTCAAACACATTTATGAAGATGTAGTTTTGTGCTTAAAAATATCTGAACACAAATTCCTTAGATATATACAAAGAAGGGTATATGGTGTAAAAGCCCAAAGTATATATTGTGTTGGCCAAAAAGTTCGTTGGGGTTTTTGGTCACGTTGTATGGAAAACCCCAACGAACTTTTTGGCTAACCCAATAAAAGGAATATATACTGAAAGGAAACATTTATATAGCACTTACAATTTAGCAGGCACTATTCTAAGCCTTTCATGTGAGCTTATTTGCTCCTCATAAAAGTTCTACGGATGAAGATGGTTATTATCGCCACTTTTTAAAAGAGCTTAATATCTGACATAGAGAGGTTAAGTTCTACATCCATGGTCATACAGCTAGTAAGTGGGATAGCTGGAATTTGGACAGACTGGTTCCAAAGTTCATACTCTAAACCACTATGTTATTCTGTATCTCCCTATTCTGTATCTCTGTATAACGTGTTGGCACATTATATATGTAACATGCACTGCCTGCTGAAGACCTATAAAAGGAAATATTTTGAATCTTAAACATAATTTCTACATATCTAGGAAAAGGAAAGGGGAAAGGAAAGAAAAAGGAAGAAAGGATCAAACTCATAAGAGCCAATATGGAAACAAGAAGCTGTATGTTGTAGATGATAAATATATATATATATATACAGATTTTCCCAGAGGCATCGCATAACCATGTGCCATCTAATCACTTGGTTGCACAATCCTGTCCAGCAATAGAAGAAAAGTGACAGAAAGATATACCAACTAAGCTTAGGCTTGAATTATTGAGATGGATATTCTGTCATAAATACTCTGCACTTGGAAAAGTCAGCTTTTTTTGTGGGGATCTTTATTTCCCTCACTTGGGAATAAATTTGGAGACATATTCCTGAAATGGACTTAAAATTATTTTTTTCCTGCAGTGGGTATTTTTTTGCCTTTATATATATATATTTGGCCTATATATGGATTTTGGAACATTTTTGGTAAACGTAAAAAGTCAGTGAGTTTATTTTGACTTTTTAAAATGCTATTCTTTAAAATTAGTATGGAGTTATAGCTGGGTCCATTTTATTTTAAATCTGATCTAGAAATTTCAGTGATATTTTTCTTTAAGCATTAATGGGGAAAACTGAGAATTCTAAGCCTAACAGACTTTCTAAGTATTTTGAAATATAAGTAACACTTTACCTGTTCATATCATCAAGATGCTCAGCAGCAAAATAAAAGCTTTTGATTTTAGGATGACAGGCTTTGAATGCACTGCAAAAGGAAACAGAGTACATTCATTTCAGACTGGGAAATAAGTTAGAACCAGATAATTTTTATGGATAAAATTGCCTCAAATCTAACCTGAGTACAAATATATAATGCTTCTACCATGATGACAGAAATCAGTTAAAAATTCAATTTTCTGCCCACAAAACTGCTTTCTTATTACCTCAATTTGAAAGCATTAGCCAAGCAATCTATAATTTAAAAGCTAGAAATGAAAAATCAAAACAAACACCCAAAAAAACCTTCCTTTCTCTCCCTTGGCCCAAATAAAGTCAACTTACTATTTCTTGCGGCATTCACTGGCTCTATCAATTTTAAATTCAGGCAGGCTGATGAATCCTTCTGCTTTTTCATCCTGAAGAGGCAACACTCTTGTTTAGGGTATTATATACAAACGTTTAAAGCTGATGCTACTATATAACTATGTTTTAAATATCTATACTAATAAAACAGTTCATTTAATCCCTTAGACATTTGAGAGATTAGAATTTCACTCTTACCTGTTATAGTCCACTAAACTGAATGTATATTTTGAATATTTAGAATAGTAAATATTAAAATATACATATAGAATGCTTAAAAATTCTTTCTATATTAAAATAAAGATAGAAAAAACAATTTAATTCTCAAGGTAAAACCTGTTTTCTAAGTATTTTTCCCAGAAAGTATTTTTTTTTTAGTTTTTATTTTTTAAATTTTAAAATCTTTAATTCTTACATGCGTTCCCAAACATGAACCCCCCTCCCACCTCCCCTCCCCATAACATCTCTCTGGGTCATCCCCATGCACCAGCCCCAAGCATGCTGCATCCTGCGTCAGACATAGACTGGCGATTCAATTCTTACATGATAGTATACATGTTAGAATGTCATTTTCCCAAATCATCCCACCCTCTCCCTCTCCCTCTGAGTCCAAAAGTCCGTTATACACAGCTGTGTCTCTTTCCCTGTCTTGCATACAGGGTCGTCATTGCCATCTTCCTAAATTCCATATATATGTGTTAGTATACTGTATTGGTGTTTTTCTTTCTGGCTTACTTCACTCTGTATAATCGGCTCCCTAAAGTATATATTGACTTTTATAACATACAAAATAACTTTAGTCCACATTTACAATTAAATTTCCTCCCATTTTAAATGTCCAGATGTAAAATATAGGGATATCTATTAATTCAGTTCCTTTTCTGCCTCCAAAAGAATCTCTTATCAAACTCAAATTAAATAATTATTTTGTGTACTCTACATTTTACAAGTGGGTAGGTCAAGTTGATTTTCAAATATCTGACTTGGTTTACATGCTATATATATACATATATATATAATGTTATTTTTCACTTGGAAAATTGAATGAAATACATAAAATCCCTCCCTCTCTAATGTGGGATAGAAATATAAGATAGGAGAATTATCTAAAATCTCATGTTAGATATAAGTTATTTCAACTACTCTAAGCTTCCCTCATTGCTCATTTGGTAAAGAATCTACCTGCAATGCAGGAGACCCATGTTGGATTCCTGGGTTGGGAAGATCCCCTGGAGAAGGGAATGGCAACCCACTCTAGTATTCTTGCCTGGAGAATCCATGGACAGAGGAGCCTGGCAGGCTACCGTCTATGGGGTCACATGAGTCGGACACAACTTAGTGATGAAATAAACCAACCAAGTACTTTTGGCTAAACCCTTTAATCATTGTTGTTTCTTTCATGTACATAAGCCAATTCTCAGACATTTACTCCCAAACACTGATGTGTGCTATACCAGTTCATGGCTTCTTATATATCAAGTTCAGAAGACATTACACATTCCCACCTGCTATCTCAAAGAAAAAGAATAGAGATTCTCAATTCTTTTAGTATGTGTATGTATGTTTATATGTAAAACTTAGTAAAATTTGATGCTAATGATAGTGACTAAAATGTGTGTTATATACAAAAGTAGTATTGTAACTTCTAATATTTTTCAGTGAAGAAGAGGTGAAGTGAAGTCGCTCAGTTGTCTCTGACTCTTTGTGACCCCGTGGACTGTAGCCTACCAGGCTGCTCTGTCCATGGGATTCTCCAGGCAAGAATACTGGAGTGGGTTGCCATTTCCTTCTCCAGGGGATCTTCCCAACCCAGGGATCGAACTCAGATCTCCCACATTGCAGGTAGATGCTTTACCCTCTGAGCCACCAGGGAAGTCCATTTTTATTTTCTTCCAATCTTGGGGTAAATACAATAGTCTCAAATCTCTTTCTTAATTTTGATTTTTCTTATGTTACCCTTGATGTTTTTAATGTTAAAATTTAAAATTTTGAAAAATTTTAAAAACTTTTGGGGTTGTTATGATCTCCTCATTATACTGAAAAAAAAATAGTGGTCAGTAGACAATCTACAAGTGATCTAAAATAAAGAGAAACATAAAGAAGCTATGTTTTTATACTATTTCATTGACATAAAAAAGGACTTAGCCAGCACACTATTTAAAACCATGTATATTTTTTAAATGAAAAAACAAGTTAACAAAAGAAATTTTTGTTTAAAAATAAATAAATTTATATTAAAAAAAAAAAAACAAAAACAAACTTGAGGACTTCACTGGCAGTCCAGTGGTTAAGATGCCACCTTCCAATGCAGGGAGCATGGGTTCAATCCCACATGCCACGCAGTGCAGCCAAAAATAAAGAAATAAATAAAAACTTAAAGTGAACTGATAGATGGCTATGGCAATGGAAGCAAATGTAGAGTTAAGAGAATATAAAAAAATAAGGTATACTGTATATATGTTGTGATATTTGACAGGTTATATAATTACTCTGAATATAAATCTAATTACCACAAATGAAATAGGAACTCATAAGAACAATTTGCATTTATTATATACTCTTCCCTTCCTTCCCCTATTGGGTCAAATGAAATGAATACTTGCAGATTTTTAAAGCTAGTCTACTAGTTCATTTATTCTTTAAGAAAAAGTGAAACAAATGCAGATATTAATTAACTTACTATAAAAGACTTCCTTTCAAAAAAGCAAACAGAAAAAAATGTAAAACGTTGAACAAAAGCAAGACATTTAAAAACCTTTATCAAATTTCTCTCTCTATATATAATCCTTTTAAGTAAGCTATTGCTTGAATTAGCTTCATATTTTTAACTAGATATACAGAATTTTACTATATATTACCTATGTTTCAGACATGTTGTTTCATTAGAGTAATTGAAACAACTGCCTTCACAGAACCCCACAATGCAACCATTCTAAGAAGGCAGACTGAAAAATTACTAGAAGTCTTGTGAATTAGCCTTAAGTTGATTATATTTTAAAATATAAATCTTAAAACAGTGATTCTTTTGGTTAAAAACAAAATGAGTAAGAAAACAAAATGTGCTTGTCTTACCTCCTCATTAATATACCAATAGAGGGATGCATCCTTTAGGACAAACCAGTATTTCTTCCATTTCTGTGAAAAATAACTCTTTGCATCTTTCTTTTTCCAAAGCCAGCCCTCACAGTCACCACGGCCAAGATCTTTGCAAGAAATTCGTCTTTTGCTCTTGCCAGCTATAGGACCTAAAAATAATAGTGGGTAAATGTGCTCTTTAAGTTAATCTATAGATCATAAAAGGTAGATTAATCTATAGATCATAAAAATAAGTCTGGATATTAAACCTTAAAAATATTTATTTTCTCATTGTATTAAAATAAAAAAACTGGAAAATTTTAATACCTTTTCATCTACATGGACATAAAATTTAACCTGAAATGCATGGTCCCAGTCTGAAAACGTGTTGGGACCACTTGTAAAGGGTACCTTGTACCATAATTGACCTGAAGGAGAAGCTGATCTTTGTAGCTCTTATGCTAGGGGATGGTTCTCTTCCACACCACACTGGGCTCAGGCAAGAGAGGATGGGTGGAGTGGGCTGGTGATTGTTCCAGTGCAGACTAAGCAGCTAACTGTTTCATTTACTTTTCTTACCTTTGTTTTTCTTCTTTGATTTGTGCTGAAGAGAAGACTGCTGAAATGTCTGAAATCAAAGATGGGGAAGAATGTTATTTGGTACGCAGGGTGCCACTGAAGTACCAACAGTCGCAGAAAACACTGAAAAGCTGAATGGAACAATGACTCCGAACCCCAGTGAATGAAAGTACTTTCTTTTTCCAAAGACTCAAAACAAATTCATATATATCATGCCACTAAACTTTATCTCTTGTGAAGCAGGAGAGAATGATATTATCTTTGTCCTTATTCTGTAGGCAGAGAAATAGGGACACAAAGCAGTGGTGAAGCTCACGGCTCTTAAACATGCAGAGTACTGCTGCGTACCTTTTTTAGGGGTTTAGAGTGCCTTCTCAAGCAATGTCTCACTGGATTTTCACAAAATTTTATGAAGGAGTCAAGCAAATATAACTAACACTTGTTCCTTTGAAGTTCATTCTATTCCATAAGCCACCACTAGCTACTGATCTCCTAGGCAATAGTCCCAGGTGTTAAATATTGGGGTGGCCGAAAAGTTCATCTGGGTTTTTCTGTAACTGCTCAAAGAAAACTTAAATAAACTTTTTGGCCCACCTAGTATTTCAGTACTTGAATCAATATTTTCTTCTCACACCTCCTTTTGCCTCTATTACACAGAACTAATCTTCATGTAGGTGATGTCAGTACATTGGCTCCTCAGTCCCTTGGCTCCAGTGTTCTTTACTTCTCCATTCTCCAGCTGTCCACCCCCATGACCCTATGTTTGTTATTCTTAAGCACACTCAAACAACTGCCTCTATTATCTCCATTCTACATAGTACACTACCTCCAACCCAGCAATTTTTTAAAAGAAAATCTCCACTCAAGTATCCAATTTATTGACATTACCACTCTTTTGTGCCTTTATTTCTCTTATTCTACTTGATTTCCACAGAACATCTTTATAACCATTCCCTGGAGCTATACTTCCTGCAACATACTTGCTTAGCTAGACAACCATCCATTAAACCCACCTATCAGTCTATTCCACGCTAAGGACCAGAAGAGTATGTCCTAACAGAGAAACCCACAACTGGTTTAGCTTTCAATTAATGACTATAAATCACTGGTTCTAGTCAGTCTACTAAACTAGATTGTTCACTAGTCTAAATAAGGTTAAATTCATATGACTAGCTAGTTAGGGTAGAGAGAACAGTATACATAATTTTAATTCACAGATAATCCCTCAAAATGAATTTTAGGTAACAGATTCTTCTTTTTCTTTACCAAGGTATATCTGTAAGGAACAATTGGGTTTTGTCTACATAAAATCTGCTGGCCTTGGGTTTATACAGTAAATTCATATTATGTGACATACTTTATTTAATATCTTTGCTTATAAAATAATATTCTTTGTTGTTTAATTGCTAAGTCATCTTCAACTCTTTTGTGACCCCACAGACTAATAATTTTCACAATTTGTATATGGTTTACATAATTCTTAGGAATATAATATTATGGATGGATATTAGTCCTAAAGATAAGGATCAAATAATTTGCTGACATTCAGTGTAACCCAGAAATAACCACCCAATATGTATGTGGGATGTGTGTGTATAAATCAGTTGCAGGATCCATGGCTATAGAAATTCACAATTAATTTTAGAGAGAAAGCATAAAAGATAAAACCCATCATGTTATGCTAATTTTCTTGAGTGCACTTGGCTTCAGAATAATAACTCAAATAATAACTCAGGCTAGTATGTTTAAGTATAGTTAATTTACATATAGTTATTTTCCCTAAATTGTTTGGCTGTAAAATTACTGATTAGGTTTTTTTCATTTAGTGCTACCACAAGTAATCATTATAATTTAACAGCTCATTATTTTTAAGAATGACAAAGATGGGGGTGGTTTGTTTTTTAGGAAGCTACATGGATAACAGACAGCTTTAAAGAACTGAGTTATATAATGTACTTCCTATGCTTTTTACACATTACTTCTTAGAACCTGAAGGTCTAGTTTAAAATCTACACAAAACATATTTTATGCTCTCTGCTGCTACTGCTAAGTCACTTCAGTTGTGTCCGACTCTGTGCGACCCCATAGACGGCAGTCCAACAGGCTCCCCCATCCCTGGGATTCTCCAGGCAAGAACACTGGAGTGGGTTGCCATTTCCTTCTCCAATGCATGAAAGTGAAAAGTGAAAGTGAAGTCGCTCAGTCATATCTGACTCTTAGCGACCCTGTGGATTGCAGCCTACCAGGCTCCTCTGTCCATAGGCTTTTCCAGGCAAGAATACTGGAGTGGGGTGCCATTGCCTTCTCCATTTATGCTCTCTAGGTTTTCTTTTTCAACAAGATTATCTTTTCTTTCCCTATAGAAATATATTCTCATACTTATCATTATCATGAGTGCAGAGTATAATCAACATACATATTGTTGTACCTAAGAACTCCAAGGCACACAATACAGATTTATCCATCATTCAAAGAAGCAAAGCTTTAGCTACCTTTTTAAAATATTGTAAATACTACAACGACATTCCCTTAAAAGAGACTTCATTATTTTTCCAAGTGATGTGATATTTTCTAAAATGAAAGTTAATTGAACTATATTCTTTCGAAAGTAATGGAAAAAAACAATGAAAACTACAGTTAAGGAAATAGGTCCCTTGTGTAGAAAAGAGTTAATATAGCAGGCCTGAGGCTGCTATCTTAGAAGAGCTTGCTTGCAAGGCTGGCCCTCCGCTGACATCTGGGAACTTGGCTTGTAAAACAATTCTCTGTATTGACATGCAGCTTCCCTAAGCAATAAGACTACTTTGCCCACCTGGGGACTAAACACTTGCTTTAATTTCAGGAAAGGAAAAGTAGCTGCTAGGCAGAGGATGCCTATGTAACCAATTCAATAAAGTCCATGAGTACTGAGTCTTTAATAGGCTCCCCTGGGCAGAGACACTACACACGTGTGACTGCATTTTTGCTGCTAAGTGAAGTGTACTCTGCATGATATATCATGAGGAGAGAGCACAGGAAGCCTGCAGGTGGATTTCTAGGGATTCCACGGTCTCTTTTTTCCATACCAATCTGGCTGGATACCCTTGCTGCATCACTGTAATACAATCTTAGCTGTGGATAGAACACAGAGTCTTCTGGCCTAGTCAATCACTGGACATGTGGGTGATTTGGGATCTTGAAATAGACTAATTTTCAAAAGATTACTTAAAAACTTACATCAGAAACTGTTCAATATTCACACACATAAATAAGCTCCTGATAGTGAAGGTTTCCTCATGTTATCAGCAGGTATGATTAAATACCCTGAGATGCAAATTTACAATCCTGTGTAGTCTTTCTTAGGAAAAAAGATGGAATTATTCATTCTGACAGGTATTTGATATCACATTCCTAGTTTCTGACAATATCATGAAATATTTAATAAAAGAAGGACACTAAGAACAGACACATGACTACAATGGATAACACAGCAAATCATATAAAGTGTTATGACCAATGTAGAAAAACAAGGGGCTTGGAATCTTTGCTTTCATGATAAATGTTTTTCTCATAATAGAGAAAATTTGTAATATACTTTATTTCTGTATTTTTCTTAATAGTTTCAGATCACCCTTCTTCCAGGTTCATGTTTAATAAGCATGCTCTTTAGAAGTTCTTTCATAGCAGTCTGTGAGTAGCAAACACTTCTACATATTTGTGTTTGAAAATATAAAAACCCTTCACTCTTAAATAATACTTAGATGGGTACAGAATTCTGAGTTGAAAATAATTTTCCCTTTGAAATCTGAATATATCACTTTATTTTCTTTTGGCATGACTGCCCTTAAAACATCTGTAGCTGCTCTCATTCATTATAATTTGTCTTTAGTCTCTCTGTTAAGTTTTAAAATATTTTCCTCTTTATCCTTGATATTCTGCAATTGCTCTCTGATATGTCTAGGTTACAAATGATATTAATGAACCCCATTTCAAATTCATTGTGTTGTACATGAAGGTATTATTTCTTCAATCCTGAAAATTGTTAGGCATTATCTCTTCAAATGGCCTTCTTTACTACTCTCTTTTTTGTCTCTAGATGTATGTTGGTATCTCTCAATTTATCATCTATCTTTAATACTGCTATCCTTTCATATTTCCTCAGTGCTTTTTAGGTGACTTTATTGTTTTTCAATTTTCTAATTCTCTGATTTTACACACCTGTATAAAGTTTATTTTACCTATAGAGTGCTTATTTCACTGACTATATTTTACATATCCAGGATGACTAGTTGGTGCTAGCACTTCTGAACATCCAGTGTTCTTAGTCATCTTGTTATTACTTCAAATTTTAAGGGCTTGCTTTTTGGATTTCCCAAAATTTCCATCTATTAAGGAAAGAATCACCTTTAACAAGTCATTGCTCTGGTCAATGGCTGTATCTTTCTTCAACCTTCTTATACTCATGGGTGAAGAAGCTCTGTTTACCCTCCCAGCTGGTTTCACCCCATGAGTCAGTTTCCTGACATGGCTGGGGTCCATTTGTTCTCTCATACCCATTAGAGTAGACTTCTAGTCATCTCTAGCCCTTCCTGGACTCAGAGCCTAACAGGTATATGGCTTTAGTTCCCATTTATTGTTGTGCAATTTTGTTTTCTTCTAGTCCCTGGTGACTAGATATCATTTTTGACCATGACTTATCTTTTTATGTTTGGGGTAGTGGTGTGTGAGAATTTAAAGTATGAGCTCATAATGCTTACTGACCACCAAAAATAGATTCCTTCTATAAACATTTATGAAGGTCCTTTCTCTTAAAAAATATTTTTATATTATTTCCTGAATCATCATTCAATAAAATCTTTCTAACACCATCACTTGCACTTTATGTTTATTGTACTGAGCATTTAGGTGAAAGTTCTTTGAACTTTCTACCTAAGAGTGTTTACAAACTCTGATCTTCAGCAACTTATGAATTTATATAATCAATGGGGACTTCTTGACTGAGCTACAGGCTGCCTAACTCAACAGATTCAATGTGTTCAAAACTGAGCTTCTCATACCCACCACCCATCAACCAATTCTGCTCCTCTTCTAGTCTTCTATACCTTACTAAATGGCAATTCCATTTCTCCTCACAACTGTGCAAACCCTGAAGATTAGAGTCAGTGTTAACGCTTTCCTTTCTCTTACAGCCCATAATCAATCTACCAGTAAGTTATATCAGCTCTGCACTCAAAATATGTTTAAAATAAGACTGTTTCTTACTATCTCTATTACTATCACCTTGGTAGAAGCCACCATCATCCCTCACCTGGATTACTGAAATATCTCATTGTTCACCCTTCCTCTGTCCTCACCTCTTCTGTTTTTAACATAAGAGGCAGAGTGATCCTGTTAAAATATGATTTGATCATGAAAACTCTCCAATGGCTTCTCACCTCACTTTGAATAAATACTCAAATTCTTCCACTGACCCTGAAGGCCCTCTATGACCTGGGCTGTTCCCTTTGCTTCCTGACCCTTATTATTCTGCTCTAGCCACACTTGCTGTTTCTGGATTGTGTGGAATAGACTCCCACCTTAGGGTCTATACCCCTGCTGAAATGTTTGTTCAGATATCGAAAGTAGCTCTTTTGCCCCCTTCCTGGTTGCCCATTTCTGTTTCCCACTAGCCTTAAAAGAATCTATTTAAAAAAATGAGACCAGTAAGCAATTGAAACTAATTCCTGATTATGCTCTTCTGAATGCACACCATGCCTTCTCTAAACTGTTGATTTTTTTCCTAGATAAAAAGAGAAAAGAATGAAGAATTAAACAGTTAAAAAATGACTAGCTCTCTACTCTCAACAGCTGTCTTAGCAATCCTGAGGCAGATCATGCAGGCAAGAGAACATCTGGAAGAGTTAGCCAGTCTGCATGCAATGGAGGATGATGCAGAATCCAACTTCCTGCCTCAATGATTCAGTAAGATTCTTGATCCCCATTTCAGTTCAGTTCAATCACTCAGTTGTGTCCAACTCTGCAAAGCCATGGACTGCAGCATGCCAGGCCTCCCTGTACATCACAAACTTCCAGAGTTTACTCAAACTCATGTCCATTGAATTGGTGATGTCATCCAACCATCTCATCCTCTGTCGTGCCCTTCTCCCGTCTTCAATCTTTCTCAGCATCAGGGTCTTTTCAAATGAGTCAGCTCTTTGCATCAGGTGGCCAAAGTACTGGAGTTTCAGATTCAGCATCAGTCCTTCCAATGAATATTCAGGACTGATTTCCTTTAGGATGGACTGGTTGGATCTCCTTGCAGTCCAAGGGACTCTCAAGAGTCTTCTCCAACACCACAGTTCAAAAGCATCAATTCTTCAGCACTCAGCTTTCTTTATAGTCCAACTCTCACATCCATACATGACTACTGGAAAAACCATAGCTTTGACTAGATGGACCTTTGTTGGCAAAGTAATATCTCTGCTTTTTAATATGCTATCTAGGTTGGTCATTAACTTTTCTTCCAAGGAGCAAGCATCTTTTAATTTCATGGCTGCAGTCACCATCTGCAGTGATTTTGGAGCCCAAAAAAATAAAGTCTGTCACTATTTCCATTGTCTCCCCATCAGTTTGCCATGAAGTGATGGGACCAGATGCCATGACCTTAGTTTTCTAAATGTTGAGTTTTACCATCCCCATTTTATGCCCCTTTAAAAACTGTCATGGCTGAGCAGAATCTTCGGAGTTGGTGTCTGGACACATGCCCACATTTCCCCCAGACTGCTGGCTTTTCTGATTAAAGCACCTTTCCTTTCTACTGACACTTGCCTCTCGAATTACTGGCCTATGAGCAGGAAGCAGCCAAACCTGGGTTTGGTAACAATACTGTTATGGCTTACTCCTTAATCTCCTTTAGATCATTCTTCCCAGGCTTCCCTATAGAAAATGGTTTCCATTATTGCCCTCAACACTTCTTGTTTTCCTTCCCTGCTTTATTTCTCTCCTTAGAACTTAGCATTACCAAAAATACTTATATTTCTTGTTACTCAGCCCTCCCTCCAAATATAAGCTACACGAAAGAAAAATTCTATTTTATGCATTGTTTTATCCTTTGACTAAAACAGGGATTATTTAGTACTAAATAAATATTGATTGAGTGCATAAAAGTTGAACAGACCACCAGCAAAGAACACAGGATGTAGTCTTAATTGATTGCTTTTTAACCTGAAGTCCTTCAGCAGGAAATAAGTAAGCCAGGTTTCTTTTCTCCAGTAATCCATGTACAGCATATTACTGAAAGTTCTGTTCTTTAGTAGACTGTTCCTTTTGTTAAATAAAAAAGTTTTTTTTTATCCAGTCTTTCAAAACATTACTAGAAATGAGATCTGTCTTAATGCACTTAGTTTGAATTAAATTTGAATTCAAGATGTGGCCGGCAAAAGTGCCTTAATGTGTCAAAAGATATTTATGCATAAAATTATATGATGAATTATGAATGGATGTGTTGAAATCACAATTCAACTCATAAAAATAGAATGTGCTAAAATAAAAGGCCATTATGAAAGCATTGTTGATCCTCTTCTTAACCATGGCGATGCATGCAACAGTATTCTATTTGGCTATAAAAGATTGCTTTTTCAGACATTTGCCTGAAAAGACCATTTGTCTTTCATTTTGTCCACAGATGTTCTGTTCAAACATTCTCCCCATTCTCCCCTATTCTAGATGAGGAAATGTGGGGGAGGGTAATTTGGGTCATTCTTATCCTGAAACTTTCAGAAGCACTTATTTTAATTGTGGAAGAAAATGACAGTTTCTGTGTTACATTTTGAAAGCTCAGCTACTATTAAATTCTTCTCAAGTTGCAAATTGCCACACTTATGGAAAAATTTGCAATCAAAATACTCTCTTGTTGCAATATAGCAACTTCCTCTTACTGTAATTTTCTGCAAAGTTCCAAGATTTCTCCAGTCAAACCAAAAGCTTATTTCTTATACGTAAGGTGCTTAGCAATTTGAAACTCTTGGGACAACTGATAACTATCTCCACATATTTAATATTTTTTAATAAACAAAAGGCTTTGAGATTTAAATGTTTCAGAGAAATGTATTTTCCCTTCCTTTCCCATTATTGTATGTCAGCAGAAAAAGTCTAAATATGAGTGTGATAAGAAGGTAATGAGAGTAAATATTATATTAAGAAATCTTCAATTTACATGAAATAACAGCATAGAATTGAACAAGCTTGTTGCCCATTGTGGTACAGGAGAGAAACTCTGCTGAATGGGGTGGGGACAAGATACTGCATGCACACTGGTTCTCTGAAGACAGTGGGGTGAGCTTTCTCTGGATTCTGTCAATAAAGTTAACCTGACTTTATATTGACTGAAAATGGCTCTACATATACTTACAAATAAGTGTGCTTTAAAAAGTAATAAGCACGCTAATACATTATGAGTCAAATAAGAACAAAAAGGCAGTGACTGGGGGGGGGATTTAGAGAAGGTCAAATTCATTAGGAAGGGTAGAGTCAATGTTTCATCAAAAGAATACCATGCACATTAGATTCAGAAGGAAGTAGGTAAGTGAAACTTACACAAGATTTTATAAGGCGATTTTCCTTTTCCTACCGAGTAGTAAGTGGTAAGATGGGAAGGAGAGTGAAGAGTAATGACTGGTTAGGAAGAGTAACAAAAGTCACCACCCTTGGGAAACAGGAACTGTCATTCTTGGATCTAAATAATTATCATTTACTGAGGGCTCATGTGTGAGACGGAGCGACTGAACTGACTGAATGACACCTGTGAGGTACAGCACTAGGGACCTTGTATCAGTTATCAACCTTAACGTTTACAATACATTTGCTCAGTGGTGATCATTAATGCCATTTCAAAGAGGAGAAAACTGAAAGTAGATAACTTATTCAGGAGCACACAGGTAGTGGCAGAGTCAAAATTCAAACCCAGGTCTACCTATTCACAAACCCGTTCTAACCACTCCATGCAATATCGCCTCTCAGGCAAGTATTGTGTAGTCATGGTAACCATTTTAGAGAAAAGAACTGCTTTCTGCATCTGACACAAAGATATTTATTTATGAAAACCTCCCATAACATGTGATATAAGTGCATTGTTATGTGGAAAGACTCTGTAAAACAGAAAGATACTAGGGTTATACTTTTATATTCATGGAGATAATTTAAACAGGTAACATCTTGCGTGCTTAGTCACTCAGTTGTGTCCGACTCTTTGTGATCCAATGGACTGCAGCCCGCCAGGCTCCTCTGTCCATGGGATTCTTCAGGCAAGAATACTGGAGTGGGTTGCCATGCCCTTCTCCAAGGGATCTTCCCAACCCAGGGACAGAACCCAGGTCTCTCGCATTGCAGGCGGATTCTTTACTGTCTGAGCCACCAGAGAAGCTCATCTCTAAATTTGCCAATCCTACCAGTCTAAGACTTTACTAGTCTTAGCAATCTTACCAATCTAACACCCTACCAATCTCTGATTCTCATGCTTTTGTCGATTTTCTTTGAATTAGCAAGTTATACTGCTCTGTGGGATTTAAAAAAAAAGATTTGCAGCTGTTTGGGGGAGGTAACCATTAATCATATTTTCATGAGAGGAAGGCTCATGTTAACATTTTAATTTTGCAAATGAGATAGAAAATAAGGTACAGAAAGGTAATAAGGCTCAGCCAAGTTAGACAAGGATGAGACTGCATTCATATTTTATTCCAAACATATTAACAGTGTTAATTGAACTCAATGTAATTAAAAAACCCTATGTCAATACTGATGAGGAAATCAGTGATCCAAATAAGGCAAGCCTGCCTCTTCACTAAATTCTTTACACAGGAGAAATCTCTTGGAGCTGATTCATTGTGTTATGCAATTTTTCACTTGATACATTGCTAATTATTATGCCTTAAAATTACTTGGCTCAATTTCTCAAAATGCAGTTTTTAACTACTACATTAGTTTCTATAAAGGCAGAAACCATCTGCTTAGCTTGCCACTCTCTACTCAACTCCTAACACTGGACCTGACATATAATCTTCTATTGAAAGCATGGAAGCATGAATCAAACACTACCTATGCGTGTGGAAGTGAGGGTATGAGTTATGACATCTCATACGCGATCTGTCAGCACATCCACTCTCCCTTCAAAACATATCCAGAGTCCAAGGCCTTCTCACTTCTTCCAATTAGCACCCAGGGCTAAGCCCCTATCATTTCTCACCTGAATTGACTAAATCCTAGTCAACTGACTAGACTGTTTTCATGCTTCCACACTACACACAGCCCCTGCAGCCTATTCTCAATACACCAGCTGGAGTGATACACTTTGAAGGGTGCTGTCTCAGCAAGAATGGAATGCACAGCACCAGGAGAACAATACTATGGTAGAGATCAAGAGACCTGACTTCTAGTTCTCCGTATTCCAGCTCTATGGTTGTGGATAAGTCACTGAAAGTAATCTTCACCTCAATTTCTTCATCGGCCATATCAGAGAGCTGGACCAGATACTTTTAGGATATCTTACAAGGACTAACTGTACATGATTCTGACTTACAAATGAAGGAAGAAAATGGCTAGTTACCAATGTACATCCAATTATTGATGTTTCAGGAATTAATTACATATACCTGTAATCAGTGTTAATCTTAACACAATGTTATTCACTGAAAGGTACTTGGTTTATGCTTAAGTTGCACCATGTATGAAAATCATTTATTTCCAGCCATATTAGATATAGCTATTGTAGGGTGTTTGATTAATGTGTACAACATGGGACAGAGGCAGAAACTTTGAATAAGTGAAGTGAAAAGCAGAACTAGGACAGCGCCTGCTCCTGAATCTTCTGTTTGACAAACTGTCAACATTTATGTGTCAGAGAAATCAGGATAGGCTTGCCCATATTTTGTGACAAAGAAATGTTTATGATCAGAAAAAATTGAGAGAAACAGATTTGCCTTCAGAAGGCTATTCAATGACATAAAAATAAACCATCTGCAAAAGAAAAGAGAGAAAAAAATAATACATATGAATCACCTCTAATGAAGAATGTACAAAAAGTTAAAACTCTCAAATAAATGTTTATGGCATATTTTGTCAGCAATTTTATGACAACCATAAATATTGGAAAAATTTCTGGTTATTGACTGGATGAAAGTGAAAGTGACTCAGTCATGTCTGACTCTTTGTGACCCCATGGACTACACAGTCCATGGAATTCTCCAGGCCAGAATATTGGAGTGGGTAGCCTTTCCCTTCACCAGGGGATCTTCCCAACCCAGGGATCAAACCTAGGTCTCCCACAATGCAGACAGATTCTTTACCAGCTGAGCCACAAGAATCTGAAACTAAATGGTTTGGGGTTACCTTTATTTTTAGATTTGTTGCTCTGATAAATTGTACATGTTTTCTTACCATGGGATGCTTGCCATGTCAGTGTAATTTGTTCCAAGAATTCTAGCTTTTGTCTAAATACCTTTACAGGTATGAGGATGTTTATATCAGGCTCTTATTCTGAGATTTTTGCTTAGAGAATAGACGCGCTCTCCCAGACACTCACTCAAAATGTTTCTGTATCTGCTAGTTTAGCTGCAGTCTTCTTGATCCAGAGATTGTTTTCCCTTACCAGAAAATTTCTCAAATGTAATACTGGATAAAAATAAAAGTTAAGTTTAGAAAGTTTCAAAAGTTGCTATACACAATTTATTTTATAGTGAAATAACAAGATAAATCACACTCTGCCTTCTTTTCTATACAAAACCACCTACTAGGACATGATTTTAAGACTGAAAAAGTAAAACTGGCTTTATCTAACAGAAAGGAAAAAAGAGCTCGATGGGGACATTAAAAAAAAAATGTTTGCAACAGGAATCAAATTATCATTATGCTGTCAATTTAGATGGCATTTTCCATAGTCCTCTTTCCAATGCTATGCTCATTTTGTAAATGAGAAAACTGAGTAAGAGAAAGAAAGCAATTTATGCAAGCTCAGATATGAAAAATTAGATTTCTGCAGGGCCTGATGTTTGCTGCCACTTTTCCAGAACTCGTTGCCTCAAATGCACCAAGATTAGGGTTTGGCTTGTTCTCAGCCCACTGCTGAGGACATTTGGTAGTATGGTTAGAGGAAGGACGCTAAGAATATATGCGCACTATCCAAGTGCTAGACACTGTATCGGACACTTTATATATGTTTTTTAATTACAGGGAGTCAAAGTCCTTATCCAATTATAAAATATATATGAGAGAGACACAAAGGAAAAATATAATACCCTCAAAGATATTTTACTAGCAAACAAAGAAGTGAATTTCATATGCTTGTTTCTTATACCAGGCATCTGATAAAAATGGAGGACATAATGGAAAATGCAATTAAGTGAAGGTGATTCAACAATTGACTAAAATAACATGGTAGAGTGACATGGCTTTCTGGTACTCTTCCTAAAACAGATTATGCAAAGAAATTCTTTAAAGACTTGCCTTATGTGTTTTATTAAGTAGAAACCTCTTTAAGTAAATCAGGCATTTTTTCCTAATTATTACTTATAGCAGTCACTGTTTTGATTGAAGACAGATGAAAGACAATTTGAAGTTATAGAGTCCTATATGCTCTGGGAAATTAAATAAGTAGGCTGTGGGGATGATACCGCCATAGAGGTAGGCTACACCTTGTATCCACTCCAAATTAATGGTCCTTTAGAATTTTTCACTTTACAACTGATACACACACTGTCACTAGAATTTTCAAAGCAGGTTTTACCCGGTATATACTTATGGTAACAACAGAAAAGGAAAACTCAGTGTGGTGGTTATCAACAAACTGAGAAGAGCTATGTCAACTGAGCAAAGTTGGAACTATGTATCTCAGATTACCTCTTCCTGTATGGTGCTGCTGCTGCTGCTGCTAAGTCGCTTCAGTTGTGTCCGACTCTGTGCAGTCCCATAGATGGCAGCCCACCAGGGTCCCCTGTCCCCGGGATTCTCCAGGCAAGAACACTGGAGTGGGTTGCCATTTCCTTCTCTAATGCATGAAAGTGAAAAGTGAAAGTGAAGTCGCTGAGTTGTGTCCAACTTTTCGCGACCCCATGGACTGCAGCCCACCAGGCTCCTCCATCCATGGGATTTTCCAGGCAAGAGTACTGAAGTGGGGTGCCATTGCCTTCTCCGTGTATGGTGTTAGTTAGGGTCAATCAATGTAAATCTGTGGGAGTTTTGGAAAAGTGAGGCAGCAGCCTTGCTCTGGAGGTCAGCGTAAGGTGCCAGTCACTACCACATTGCACACATATGCCACTCTTGTTGGTTTGGGTCAGTAGCCAGGCCAGCAACTCCTTCAGGTCCTCTAAACCCTGGACCTGTGAATCTCCATGGCAGAGGGCATCAGCTTCGTTGATTAAGCTGGAGGCAGGCTTCCAGTTTGTGCTGATGAATTCTACTTCATCTTGCTCTCCCTGGCTTTACATCCAGATTCTCTTCATGACCACTGGCTCTGCTGAGGTGTCTTCACCTCAGCTCCTCGACTGAGTAAGATCTAGTCCTTTATTCCATGCCACTTCATGCTTCTGCCTCCCCAACTGAACCCTAACTGATACATTCATTAAAATGCCCAATGAAGACAGATGTTCTGGTCCTAGAAGTCTTTCTGATTTGTTCATCAGGAAGCAATTCCCTTCCATGTAAATGAACCCATTTCCTTTCTACATGGTGTTAAGAATAGTCACTATCTGCCCAGCACAGTGCAATAAACTTTATATACAGTATATGATTTACTTCTGTAATAGCTGAGCAAATTAAGTATTATTAGCCTCTCTATTCTGATGAGAAAATTAGGTTCAGAAATGTCTAAGTTCAAACAGCTCATGTTCTTTTAAATAGAGCATTATTCTTAGCCATCTGAATCTTAAAAAGACAATTCTTATCTTTAATGTTGGGCCCTTTTACTTGGAACTGGTTATATACAAGAACCATTGTCCTTGAGGCCACTTTGAATTTACGATAATAAAAGAAAACACGAGAAGGTAATTTATTCTCCTATTTGAGATTTCAGGAAAGTTTGCATCTAGTTAATCTAAAATTATTTGCATAGAAAGAATAGGAATTGAAATACGGATCCATTTCTCAACACTGCAGATTGTTTTTGGTTCAAGTCTATTAGGATACTGTTTTGGCTTAACCTGATACCTGCAGAGATGCTAAGAAACAGATTTAACAATATCATTTAGAACCAAGACTCCAGGTTGAGCTCATGCACTTTGCCCTGCTGCCAGTTGCTGTCTGAGCCCAAAGCCAAAGATGAATATGTGAAGGGTGCAAACAATTTAACACTGTTCTTGGAAGCTATCCTCAAGAAACTAGAACGTAACAGTAGTCAATAATTGGGCCTTAAACTTCATTCTCACATAAGACTTGGGCCAAGAGATTCAGATATGCAGTCTATTAAGAGAAATCTTTGGATGAGATTTTGGTATATACAGCAAATGATTAGGTCTACAATTTTGTAGAGTTGGAGGGTGCTGAAGCCATCAAGGAAGCTATGTATTTTACAAGTTGAGTGAAGAAAATAATTTGATTATTGGTCAGGGTATTATTAATGGTGGCTCAGACGGTAAAGTGTCTGCCTGCAATGTGGGAGACCCGGGTTCGATTCCTGGGTTGGAAAGATCCCCTGGAGAAGGAAATGGCAATCCTCTCCAGCACTCTTGCCTGGAAAATCCCATGGACGGAGGAGCCTGATAGGCAACAGTCCATGGGATCACAGAGTCGGACATGACTGAGCGACTTCACTTTCACTTTACGGTCCTTTAATCAGAAGAGGCTTTAAACAGTTCTAGGGGTAAAATGATTTTACCTGGAGTTTCATTAAACTTGAGATGCTTGATTAAATGAGTTATGGTGGTGAGGTAATATGGGTAATATGATAATGGGAGCAAAAAATGTCTATTGCCAACAAAACTTGAGGAAATTTTCTCAGGCTATGAAGCTGGGAGAGATAGGCCTACAACATAAAAAAGAATGGGGTTCTTTAACCTCTCTGATAAAAACAGGTATGTATCCAAATAGTCTGTAATTATTGACCACAGCAACCAAGTGAAGGGGCTCTCATCAGAATTTATGTTTTGTTTTATTTTTAAAAGACAACAAGGAATTGATAGTAAGATTTAAATTTAATAAATTTAAAATTAATAAATTCTTAATTCAATTCTTCTGTGTCCTGTTCTGCATGATGCCTTGCTAATTAAGCCAGATTTTGTGTTTTGCTTCCTGGCAGCCATTATCTAGCCAGGAACTGGCAGAATGAAGACCGGACCCTGTTTGGTTCAAACATGAAACTGATGGGGCTGACTTTAAATAATTTGTTTTATACAGTGTAAGCAGAAACCTCTCTAAAGCGTGAGGGTGTATTAGTGAATCTTTTTTGTTTGCATGACTGATTAAACGTAAAACATTTATAAAATAAAAATTTTTTCCAAATGTTTTAACAATATTTTCACCATTAATAAAATTTATGCATTTAATCAGTCTCCTAGGAATTCCACTAAGTCACAGGCCCTATACGTCAAATATTTTACAGGCTACCAGCACTTTAAAGGCACCACAGAACATAATAATAAAAGCAAAATGGATTACTGTTGCACTTCAGCAATATAAAAGTGCAATATGTTTAGCCCTTTTGTTCAGTATTTCTGTGGTTATTTTTTGGAAGTCTTTTAATGATCAATTAATTTCCTTTAATAGTTAAAGGACTGTTCAGTTCATCTACTTCATCTTGGGAGAGTTATATAGCTAGTGGGCTTTGAGGATTTGGTTCATTTCATCTAAACTGTTAAACTTCAGTGCATAATTGTTCATAACATTTTCTTATTATTCTTTAAATGTCTATGAGGTTTGTAGTGATAACTCCTCTTTCATTCCTGACACTGGTAACTTGAGTCTTCTCTCCTTTTCCCCTTTGTCAGTCTCGCTAGACACTTTATCAATTTCTTTTTTGATTTTCTAAAAAGAGCTTTTCTTTTAAAATATTTTTTAATAAAGCTTTTGATTTGATTTTCTCTATTATGGCTTTTTTTCTGTTTTCAAATTTCATTTCTTCTCTCTATTGTCTTCCTTATGCCTGCTTATTTCTTGTTATTCTTTTTCTAATTTCTTGAGGTGGGAGCTTAGTTTTTAGATTTGACAACTTTCTCCTTTTCTTTCACTCATTGTTTCAACCTTGATTTGCAGGTTATGAGGTCTTAGTTCCATGATCAGGGATTGAACCTGCTTCCCAGTAGTGGAAGTGCTTAGTCCTAACCACTAGATCTCAAGGGAATTCACTCCCCTTTTCTGATATAAGCATTTATTGCTATAATTTTCCCCTAAACATATGTTGTGTTTATATCTTCATTCAATTTTCCTTGAGATTTCCTCTTTTATCTATGGATTATGTAAAAATGTGTTCCTTAATTTCTGAGAGGTTGGAGACTTACTTGTTAATTGTTGTTAATTTCCAATTTGATTCCATTATGGTTAGATAATATACATTGTATGACTACAGTTCTTTTAAAATTAAAATTTATCTTATGACCCAAGGTATGGTCTATCCTGATGACTGTCCCACTCATACTTGAAAAGAATATGTATTCTGCTATTTTGGGGAGACCACTGGTGGGTGGGTAGTCATTCAGCACTCTATACTCTTGCAGAATTTTTGTTTAGTGGTGCTATAAATTACTGAGAGGGGTGCTGAAGACTTCAACTATGGTTATAGATTTGTCAATTTCTCTTTTTCAGTTCTGTTGGACTTTGCTTCTAGTATTTTGAATCTCTGTTGCTTGATGCACATACATTTAAGATTTTTCTGTCTTCTTAGTGAATAGACACTTTTGAGGCCTGTTGTGGTAGAGAAGGAGCATGATTTTTTTTAATGGTTTTCACAAAAATAACTACTAGTACAAATTGGTCAGGAAACACAAGTGTATTTTCCTCCTAGACTTCTTTATGGATTTGCATTCTATAAAACGGTTTCATATTTACAGATAAGAAAAGTCAAGATTTCATTTCTTCTACTTTTTAAAAACCACATAACTGTATTTAAGACATAAATAGACAAAAACTGTATTTAAGACATTTCTTCTACTTTTTAAAAATCACATAACTGTATTTAAGTGGGTTTCAGCAGTTTTTGACTGTGACTCTATCTTAGGCCAGCAGATCCCGTGATCCATTTGTCCCCAGTTTCTAGTGAAAAATTAATTAGGTTATACTAATAGAATATGACTGTAAAAGTACTGTAGGGTGTGGATAATTCATAGTACCATTTAAAAAAATTATGGGTAATATGAATTACAACATGCTAGAAGGTAAAGCACTGGGCTTCCCTGGTGGCTCAGATGATAAAGAATCCACCTGCATTGCAGGAGACCCAGGTTCGATCCCTGGGTTAGGAAGGTCCCCTAGAGAAGGGAATGGCTATGCACTCCAGTATTCTTGCCTGGAGAATTCCATGGACAGAGAAGCCTGGCAGGCTACAGTCCATGGGGTTGCCCACGCAACCCACAACTGAGTGACTAACACACACACACAGAAGGTAAAGCAAGCGACCTAAAGCAAACTAAAATCAATAGTCTAATGATAATTTATAATAAAAAGGCAACTGAAAACTATAGGTAACTTAAAATCCTGATGAGGTACCAACATAGTATTCCTCCTGAAAGCTGTGGGAACCTGAACCATATACACTTGGGTTTGTATGAGAAGAGCAAAACTGCATTGTTGGTTGCATGAATATCAGGCTTTTAGGAAAAATAGTGAATTGTAATATTCAGTGAACTCTACTAATGCATCATTTTATGGCTATTCAACGTATAACCTTTTGAAGTCATTTAGTAAGCTACTAGGAAGCAATATATAATAACAAGGGAAAATTAAAGTCTCTGAAATTATGTGGTATTTGCCTGTAAGAATCAAAGGAAGGTCTATCATTTCTACATCAAGCCTCAGTCACTAAGAGCCGTTTACTAAATCTGAGAATCACTGCTCTAGTGAAGTGCTCCAGTGGGAAACACTTGTCGCAGTCCAGGCTGTTCCCATGTAGGGCTTTGCCAGTGCTACTATGAATTTGGCATTAACACTCTAGAAATAATGAAGTCATCCATGGGAACCAGGAAATACATATGATATGAATAGAATAACATTTAGAATGGATATCTAACACATCTGCATGCACCCTGGTGAGGAGAAGAGTCACATCACAGTGTACCACGGCTGTTATCTAGGTGAGTAAAGCCAAAGTGTGGAGAAAGTGGTTGTTATAAACTGTTAGCTCAGAGATGGTTATTTAGCCACTGAAAATAACTGCTCTCTTATTTTAGTTACATTGATCCTGAAACAATGCAGCTAAGTCAGGCCTATACTAGACAAACCAACCTTTATAATTGCAGGTGAATTATAAATGTTTATAGGCTGACAATACAGCATATTTTTCATCTTTGTGATAATACTAGCTCTGGCTTCTCTAACAGATGGTAAAATCCTTATGAGCAGATATGGCTTTATTCATCTAAAAATGTGAGTCTTGGAGCCAGACTGCTTGTACTTATATTTCAAGTCTGTTATTTTCTGCCCATATGACCATGGGCAAGGTAAACTGTGTTTCAGTTTTTCAAAACTAAAGAATTGAAGAACTTCTGAGTAGCAACCTCAGAAGGTCAATTTGAGGATTCAATGAGATATAAGTTCAATGAGTATATAAGTACTTAGCATAGGAACTTAGTAAGCAACAGGTAAATGTTAGCTATTATTAGTAACAGCAGTGACAGTATTCTTATTATTACTTATATATATTCCACAATATTTATTGTGCCGTAAAGATAGTTTGGCACACTAGAATTGCTGTTGAGTCTCTGTTAAATTACATTGCTTTGGAGAAGGAAATGGCAACCCACTCCAGTATTCTTGCCTGGAGAATCCCATGGATGGAGGAGCCTGGTGGGCTACAGTCCACAGGTCGCAAAGAGTCGGAAACAACTGAGCAACTTCACTTTCACTTAGAGGGGCAATTTGAAACAGTTGGGACAAGGATAAATACTTCTACATATTTAATTTTTAAATAAACAAATAAAAGCCTTTGAGATTTAAACATTTCAAAGAAAAATATTTTCCCCTTACTTTCTCATTAGTGTGTGTCTACAGAAAAAAGTCTAAACATAAGCAAGTGGGGTAAGGTGGTAATGGAAGTAAATATTAAATCAAGAAATCTTCCACTTACATGAAATAACAGCATAGAACTGAACACATTTACTGCTGGTGGTAGTCCTGCCCATTCTACCAACGTTCAAATCCCAGCTCTACCACTTTACTTATTAATCCAATGTGTCCCAGCTTCCTAATCTATAAAATGAGGATAATACTAGCACCTTCCTCCTAAGTCTTTTTATGAGTATTGAGTTAAATATTACAAATTACTTAGAATAGTGTCTGTTTCACAATGTTTATTTAATTGTTAAATAAAAAAAAAAAGATGTCTTTTAACAGCTTTCCACCACCTTCTCCCAGAAGCTCAACCAAAAATCCTGTCACAGTTTGATGGAAATAGCTAAAAGGACTTATCATAAGTAAAACAGTAACTGAATGTTTGCAGTTATAGCCTAAATAGCTAAGACAAGCCACACAAATGTTGGACTGTTAGGAAACGAATCATCCAGATTTTTTAACGCCTACTCAAAGTCTGTTTTAAGTCACCTAAAATCACATTATTCAGTTTATGAAAGTACACTTGCAGGTTGTCGAGATCCATTATCAGATTTTACTTTTTTGGCATCTCAGTGTGTAGATTTAAAACAAACTATCACTTTGTTTATAGATTTACTTCAGCAGCTTTAATGTGAGAGTAAGATGTCATATGTATATAATATTAAGGATTTAAAAAAGCTCTGAATCTAATCATTCTTTATCTAAAGCCTTTACCACTGCATCTGGATTTCACACACACACGTACACACACACATACACCAGATACTGCTGTCTGCCCTTCCTTCATGGGCTATCATGTCAGAAGAGGGTTTTCACAGCTAACAACTCCCACATTTTCAGGCAGAGGATCAGTGAGTAGGCAAACTAATGTCATACTCTTTTGAAAAATACCATCACATGCTTAGCAGACAGCCATACTGTGACCTCTATAATGAGAGGTCAGGGATAGGAAGAGAGCAAGAACTAGTTGGAGTGGAAGAGGCAAGGCTAGGCTGAGGGGGAGCTAATTGGGTTGCCCTGGTGGCACTTATGGAGCAGGGCAGTGCTGTAAATCAGTTCCATAAAAGGTGCAAACTGGGACCTGCTTTGACAGGGAGCCCAATGTGGTAAGTAGAAATTTCTAGGTGCTTCCAATACTCTTATAAGTGGATGGATGTTAAGAGTTAGGCTCCACATGGTCTGTTGTCTGTACTGGTAAACCAGCCAAATCCTTCTTGGAGGAGGTGTCGGTAAGGGCAGAGTCCCAGTCTTTGTAGTAAAATGGTAACTGATAAAACAAAGTAGAAATTAGTCATGTGGACTAGACAAACATGACAGAAGACATTCAGAGTCCTACATCTCTCCCCAGGCACATGGGACACTGAACCTATGGTAATAAGTTCTTGGTGATTCCCACTATGAATACACCCCAACTGAAGGCCTGCTTGTGCTGGATGGGACTAGCCAAGGACATGGAGGTGGCTGTTTTTGCAGACTGAGGACATCAATTGAGAGATACTGAGAAAGGCATTAAAGTTCCAGTCACATTCACTCACTTGTTCATTCATTTACTCATCACAGTTTTATTGAGCACTTATAAGGTAGTAGACCTAGATTAGGTACTAAAATATAGTGCTGAACAAAATGGAGAAACTATCCTTTCCTGCCATGGACTTGGACATGCTCTCCCTACCATGTATAGTGAAGACAGACACTAAGCTGATAATCATGCAAATGAATACATAATTGTGAATCGTAAAGTTTTCCAAGAAATTATATAGGGTGCTAAGAGACTATAATAGGAGAAACTGATTTAATTTAGGGGATAGGGATCAGATAAAAATCCCTCTGCAATCTCAGCTTTAGATAGGAGCCAGCCAGAGGTAAAGACCGAGTAGAAGCATTCTCAGTAGGGGGAAAGAGAAAGTGTTAGTTGCTTAGTTGTGTCCGACTCTTTGAGACCCCATGGATGAAGAATATGCCAAAAATGAAAGAGGTGGCAAAGACTGGTGGATGATTAGGGTAGTTAAGGCAAACAGAATGATTTCCTTTCAGATAAGTTTAAGAAAAATACATAAATGAGAATAACAAATATGGAATTAATAAAAATTATGTATTTTACAATACCATAAACTTCTAGTCTTTATTATTATATAAACATTTCTGCTATAATTGCTAAGAGGAATGAGTCACACTGAAGTCAAATTGTATTTGCCTGGCTTTGTGTATTTTTATTAGGCTAATTTCCAGAATACAGTAATGAGGATTATAATCTAGGAGCTTAAAAAGGAACACCCTACACCCTACACTCCCCCCTCAACACACACAGCTTTAGTAAATTTTTTAAGGGTGTTTATTGCTGATATGATCCTGCTACAAAATTAAACTAAACTTTTCTCTAAATTTCAACTCAGACCACATGGAACTAGTATTATAGCAGAGACAGCAGCCTACGAAACTCCATATTCTATCTTTATAGTCCTCTTCCACTTAAGTTCTATTTCATTAAAAAGAGCTGTATCATCCAAAGGAATAATTGGTAAGAATGAAGATAATGGTTCATTATGAAGGTAAGTGAATTATATATTGATACTGATCTTGTGTTTAAGAAAATTAACATAAGGAAACGCCCTTTTATTTTATATAAGTACATATATACAGACTAAAAAACACCAATTTCTGTGAAATGTAAAAAGCAATCATTTATGTATATGTTATTTTGCCTCCCAAGTCCAGGCATTTTAATTATAATACCCTGTAGTCTTGGTAATAGATAACGCTGAATAACTGCTCGAATTTTATAACAGCAGCAGCTCTGTATGTTTTTTTGAACTTAATAAAAAATAGTAATAAAGAGCAAAAGAGAAACCTGGGTAGAAATCAATCCAGTTACTAAAAATGCTACTTAAATCAGCATATGAGCACACACATTTCTTTTTAAGTAAAACTTTTCCAAAACTCACTCATCACTTATTAAAGCTCAAATTCCTATGTGTATGCAATCCCTACCATGCACGGAGGACCAAGGCAGAGTGTGGAAAGACCCCTAGTGGTCTGGGTTCTAGTCCTTACTCTTGCACTTTTTTTGCAACATGGCTTTGGGTTAATCACTTAACCATTTTGAGTTGTCATTTGCAAATACAGTTGTAGTAAGGCTTAAAAATACATAAATGTGGAAACTCCCTTGATAACTGCAAAAGTCCTAAATTAATCAACTAAGGTCCTCAAAAGAACTTAAGTCTAATAAACAACTCATCAATAAATGTTCTTTCTTTCTGAACACTGGTCATAGGCATTTAACATACTCTTTGGGATTAACAATTATTTAGCTTTTTTAAAAACAAGAGACCAGAGTTAGAAACTGTTCAGCCTTTCACTCTGAAATTAGTGGGTCAGTGTTACACGGGAGGATTTCCTCCATGATTAACAATATTCTTTACCCTGTACTGTCTCTCTGTCAAAAATTAGTTGGGATAAATATCTATCTGGGAAATATCATGTTACAAACAGGATATAGAATAAAAATAGGGGACAAAAGTAGGCTCTTCTCTCTTTCTTGGAATAAATTTCTAGAAGTGAAGTTACTAGACCAGGTTCTTCATGTGCTCATGCTCAACCACTCAGTCGTGTCCAACTCTTTGTGACCCTAAGGACCGTAGCCTACCAGGCTCCTCTGTCCATGGGTCCCCAGGCAAGAAGACTGGAGTGGGTTGCCATTTCCTCCTCTGCGGGATCTTCCTGACCCAGGGATCGAATCTGCCTCTCTTGTATCTCCTGCATTGACAGGTAGATTCTTTACCACTGTGCCACCTAAACAATGCCTTTCAGAAAGGTGCTAACAATTTATACTCCTAGACGATGCTCACAATACACCAGTTTTACCTTTTACTATGTTCCATAATTTAATTAGTCAAAATCCACAAGACTCAGCTATTTTTCCTTCCTCACACAGTATATTCCTGTCCCAATGTGCACGACAGGATGGCACAGGCTGAGTGTTTGAATGAGCCTTCAATTGCTTACTGTTCCTCTTAGGATAAATCCAAACCCTTTAATAGTTTACAAGCTCTGGGTGAAGTGGCCTCTTCTTCCCTCTCTAGCCTGATCTCTCACTACCAACTCCCCTCTCGAATAGGCCAGCTGTCTCTTATGTTTCGATCTTTGTTCAGGCTATTACTTCTGACTGGAATGCCAGATTCTAGAAGGAGCTTAGTGTTAAGAGAGCATTTCTGACTAGTAAGAACAAAAGTGTCTCCCATCACACAGTTCTGAGTATTGATTTCAGACAAGTTTCAAATGTCTGTGGAAAAAATAATAACCTGATTACTCAGTTATTCAGAGAAGCAGGTTTTGATAAGGGCACTGTTCTTGCAGAGAGGAAGATGCTGGGGACAAGAGACAATAGAGAACAACTGCCATAGAGAACTGCACTCCTGCATCAACCCAAATAAATGAAAATATTTTCCTACACTTCAGTTTTAGGAGAGAATTATAAGTAATAAGATATTTAAAAGATGTACTCAGTAAAGAAACTCAAATGTAAGTTGTTAAATTTTTCACATCTTGTCCATCTAGATGGTCTATCTTCCACAGTAGTGACATCAAATTTTTTTGATGCTGTGAACATGAAGCACTGTTGCTCAAATTACTTAAAAACCTGTAGCCATGTTTTTCACGGTCTTCTAACAAGAAGCACAATAAACTTCCTTCTAACCAAAATGTCATAAAATGGGTCGATTTTGTGATTTGAAAGTCTGGGTCAGTAAGATTATCAGCCTCCACGCTACCATTGTCCTAGTTTCTCACCATCCATCTGGCCTGGGCTTAATGGCCCTGCCTTTGGCCTTGCATCTCTTGATGGATGCTCTTAGCACTAGAGAGATCCTATAGGCCAATCTCATCATGCAAGTCCCCAGGATGAAATTCTTCAGTAGCTCTTTATTACTGCAGCAAAAAGCCTAAGTATTTTATCATACAATTCCCCACTTAGCTCTCTAGGGGCCCATCTACTGCCCTTTCTCACATGCTTTCCCTCAATTTTTAGTGAACCAGTAACTCTGAGCCACATAAAATCGCTGGAACATACCATACACACACATTGGTAGCGCACCTCGATATGCCTCACCACAAAAATAACGCTACTCGTCTTTCACTTTCTACCCATATGCTCCTCATTCTGATGCCTCTTCTCACTTCCCAAGCGGGCAAAGGTCCTTCTTCTCCTACACTCTTATACTGACTTACTACAAATTGTATTAGAACTCTCCGTGTGTCTTTCTTTCCATATAATGGGGTGCTATCTATATCTTTTCATCTTTACTTCAAGAATCATGGTCCAAGTCTACTGTACAACAGATGTTCATTTTTAAAGAAAATCATAAATATATTAAAAATCCTATCTTTAAAGATGAACTTTACAGCTATTCATTTACTGTATATTATCACAATAATAATTGATCAGCTAATTATTATTCTCCATCAGTTCTGTGCATAGGAAGTTATGAAGTTATATCTTTAAAAAAATAAGCTGCTACAACATATACACTCACTGAACATATGAACTGAGGGACAAATCAATAAGTCATCAATTTTTTAAAAATGTTTTTTCAGGGTATAAAATCTAAATTTAGGATTTTTTTGTGAAAATCTGACAAGAGGATAAAAATAAATAATCTGGAATTTACCAAAAAGAGTCAATTGCCAGTCTGCCAATAAAACTGTCATCACAGAGTCTTTCAGAGTGTACTTACATGGTACAGTGTGGCTTCTGGCACAGGTGTGCCCATGATGTCTTGTCTCAGTGCATCCATTTGCAAACTAGGTAGCAACGAATAGTGAGTCGGGCTACTACTCTTATCACCCTTCTTTTTAGACTTCTTCCCTGTGTCTTTTTTGCTGTTTCTCTGAAACATGTATTCTTCTTGAGCAATTTTTTCATTGCTCATATATCGGAGTAGAGAGTTTTCTAAATAAAAAAAGATAAATACACCAATGTAGATATGCAAATATTCCAAACTTACCATCCTTTAAGTGTACTATTAGATTTCATTTCAGAAATGTAACTTGATTTCCTTTATGAAACACCTTTGTAGTGAAAATATGGAGAATCTTAATTATTTGGGGTCACAGGACAACAGGAAGTTGATAGCCTATAGAGTATTTCTCCAAGTTTTAGCTCTGAACCAACCATATCAGAATTACCTGCAGAACCTGAATCATAAGTTTCAGGTGTGTGGCTCATAAAATTTTTAACAAGTTCTCGCAAGGAGATTCTGCTAAAATCTGACAACAAACATCCTAGGGAGCATCCTTGGAGAAGTTAAACCCCACATTATGGACCAATAGTGAGGAAACTTAGTTCAAAAAATTTATGCTTAAATTGATAGCCAGAACTCTATTTCATAAAGCCTTTATTCCCCAAGATGTTACTATCATATCAAGTCCCAAAAGGGCGACTCAGAAAAGGCATATAAGTGTTTCTTTCTTGATTAATTCTATAAAACAGAAGAGGTTAGAAACTGAAGTTTGGAAAATGGAGTGAATACATAGATGTAAAGTAATCTCAATGCTCCTATATTTACCAACATTTTCAGAAATGCTCATTCCATAAAACAAGTGTTAAGAAGACTAATGAAGCAGATATTCATGCTTGCTTATTTCTGTGTGGTCTGTGGATCTGTGCATTAATGAAATAAATTTTGCACACTGGCTAGAAATAACAGGCAAATGGGTTAAACATGTTTTAAAGGAAGCTTCATGAAGTCATGTTCTATGAAGAGTTCTTTTTTTTTTTTTTTTGCTTTGTTTGTTTCTGTTTTTCATCTATAACTTCATGGATCTTATTTCAGAAAATGGAATTAGCAGCATGACCCATCGGGCCCACCATATCCATCCACACTTGGTTCAATCCCATTTAGTAGTGAAATTTCCCGTTGCCTTCTTTACTGCTCACCTCAATAGCAGGATAAGTGAACATAAAAACTTACTTTTGGTAGATACTTCAAGTGTAGCCCACCCCCAAGTAAGAAGATAACCCTGAACAGCAAACAGGAGAGAAAAAAGCAAAGCAGGTTTTTTTTTTTCTTCCATTTTTATATGGTTTTCTTTTAGAGACACTGGCCCAGTTTCTACTAGCTTTTACCCATGTGCTTCAAAACTCATTTTAAGGTTATATTAATACAAAAATAGTGAGGTTGGCATTGCGGACCAATGGGGACTGATCACAAACACTTCCTATTCGTTGAACTTAATTATTTTACGCAGTTTCACACTTCTGACCTTGTTTTCCAAGTATTAAATTTCAAATAACAGATATTACTTTTTTTAACACTGTACTTATCTACCCTAAATCCCTTAGCAGGCATTCAGAGGAGATATTTGCTTAATAATAGATCGAGACAGTTAAAGGTTGGTCTGAATTGGTTTGGGTGTATCATAAAAATCAATAAGAGAATGAATAGTTTTTCACTGAAGCCATAACATCCTATGTAAAAAAACATTTAAATCTGCTTTTTGTTTCAACAACCCAGCCTACACTGAAATTCTAGAACACTTACCTCTTCTACTATCTCTCTTCATCTTATTTGGATCTTCATAGTCCCCCACCCAATTATATTCCACTGGCATAGATATAGGTCGTAGCTTGCCTAAACACAGAGAACAAAATTCACATCACATTGTTTTTCTTCCCCATGTCTGCTCAAACTTAAACTGACTTTTAGCTACAGTCTGCAAAACACACTCACTCATATGCAACATTATGGTTGGCATTTGTGAAGATGAAAAATATGTGTGTTTTGAGCCAGAAGGTGAAACTGCCTGTGGCAATTGGCCAGGTGATGATGCAAACTTAAGGCACTTTTTATAAGTAATACAGAACGGCCTAGGTTTGCTCTCTTAGGAGCCCCAGACTTTAAGAATGTGGTCCTTTACAAAGAGGACCATTATTTTAGTGACTTCATTTTCTATAACTGGATCTGTCTTATTCCTCAATGCCCAAGTATCTCTATTTTGATAGCCAATCTTCAAGACAGTAGCCCCTTGTATTTAAGGTTGGAACACAGTATTAACTTCCCATCTTCACTGCTTTCTAATTTCTATCTGCTTTTTATTTTATTTTATTTTTTTAAAATTATACAGAAAAGTTTATTTCACTATTGTAAGCAATTGAATCTTTAGGTTCATAATATTCTGAATATCAATCAAAAGAATGTTATGTTACAACTTCATAAGAAATAAAAATTTAAGGGTAACATTTCATTGAATTTCATCTACTTTATCAAGCAAATTACATTAATTATACCTAAATTTCAAACAGGCCACATCATTTTGTTTTCAGTCTATTTTTCTATTTAGTGAACAAAATATCTATTTTCTCTATTGTTGCTGTTCATTCGCTAAGTCAAGTCCAACTCTTTGTGATCCCGTGGACTGCAGCATCCCAGGCTTTTCTGTCCTTCTCTGTCTCCCAGAGTTTTCTTAAACTCATGTCTATTGAGTTAATGATGCTATCCAACCATCTCATCCTCTGTCACTCTCTTCACTCCTGCTCTCAATCTTGCCCAGCATCAGGGTCTTCTATTTTCTGTCCATGGGTTTTTTTTTTTTTTTAGTTTTTTATTTTTAAAATTTTAAAATCTTTAATTCTTACATGTGTTCCCAAACATGAACCTTCCCCCCACCTCCCTCCCCACAACATCTATCTGGGTCATCCCCATGCACCAGCCCCAAGCATGCTGCACCCTGCGTCAGACATAGACTGGCGATTCAATTCTTACATGATAGTATACATGTTAGAATGCCATTCTCCCAAATCATCCCACCCTCTCCCTCTCCCTCTGAGTCCAAAAGTCCGTTATACACAGCTGTGTCTTTTTTCCTGTCTTGCATACAGGGTCGTCATTGCCATCTTCCTAAATTCCATATATATGTGTTAGTATACTGTATTGGTGTTTTTCTTTCTGGCTTACTTCACTCTGTATAATGAAAAGGGAACCTTCCTACACTGTTGGTGGGAATGCAAACTAGTACAGCCACTATGGAGAACAGTGTGGAGATTCCTTAAAAAATTGCAAATAGAACTACCTTATGACCCAGCAATCCCACTGCTGGGCATACACACCAAGGAAACCAGAATTGAAAGACACACATGTACCCCAATGTTCATCGCAGCACTGTTTATAATAGCCAGGACATGGAAACAACCTAGATGTTTTTTAGATACTACCATGCTTCAGCAACATGGCTAGATTCTTTTCTACGGCCTAAAGCTGGGTCTGCCCTTAAGCATCTCTTTTGCTATTATGAACTCTAGTTTCCAGATTCAAGTAATCACTGCTTTGGTCTGTCCCATTTTCCTCTGGGTCTGTGTTCTTGCTAAACAGCATTTTATTTTAGCAAGCAGAACTTATGACATAGACTTTAAGGATAGCTTTTCGGTGAGGATGATCAATTAATTTCTGATCAATTCAAAATGTGTGAAGCACAAAATAGCCAAAAGAAAAATCACTCACAAGTATCAAAAGGACATCTAGGACAACACCTAATTCTCAAAATTATAAGAAATAAACCATTACACTCATTTTACCAGAGGAAGGGCCTGGGATAGAGTATGCAATTTACCCAAGGACACACAGTTGGTAAGTGTGTAGTACCAGGGTTCAAACCTAGGCATTCAAATAGTACTTCTGCAATAACTTTTGGTAACTTCAGTATTCACCCACTCATATTCTGGCCTCTCAGTTTTTTGAGATTCTCTCCACCCATTCTAGTGGTCATATGCTTAATCTTGATCACCTGAAAAGGCAGTAATTCTTCCCAGTATCCCACTTTTCAACTAAAACCTGTGTTTTTAGCACATCCTCCACAGCACTCTAACAATTTCTCCTTTAATCTACCAATCTTCCCACCTTTCAACATCTCTTGGCCACAGTATGGTCTTGTCACTCTCCCCCTTGGCTAGATTAATTTCACAATCAAATTGTTACAGACATTCCACATATTTCATTAAAAAATCCATTAAGATACTTGTTTCTCATTATGTTGTTAAGGGAAAAATGTGACAACTTAATGGCATTTTGCCAATACAGTTTATTCAGTATATTTTACTAAGCTCTTTGAAATTTGAGGATGAACTAGACATGACAAAATTATTAATGACCCACAAATGAAGTATTTACTTAGTGACTTCCTTACAAGGTGTGCAAACGACTTCATAAATGATCACTTCAGCTTCCAAATTTTCATGGGATAGATCTCTGCAATTTTACAGAGAGAATCTGGGTGAGCTGATGTAGGTGACACGTGATCATAAGCCTTGCAATATCTCTCTGCTACTGTCTCATAGTTAAATTATTCTGTTACTTGGCTTTTCATATCTGTTGCACATCTGGAGCATTCTAACCAGGATCTCTATAGAGGTGCCAATTGTACACTGTATTTCTTACTGTAGCCTAATAAATGTAGAAAAGGTCAAAGATAGATACTTTTGGATTTTGTTTGATTTTTATTCTGAAATTAATGGCAAGTAGCTTTTTTAAAAAGATGAACTATATCTAGCTGCAACTAAACACAAACAGAACACGAAATATAATTGAAAGAATATTTAGCACTGGGAACTATAATTCAATATCTTGTAATAATCTGTAATATATATATAGATGAATCACTTTGATGTACACCAAAACCTGACAAAACATTGTAAATTACACTTCGATTTAAAAAATGATTAAAAAATAAAATAAAGATCTACTAAATTAAATTTAAAAATTAATTTAAAAAATTTAATTTCCAGTCCTACTCCCAGCCTCTAGAGACTGCAGGGGGCTGGGGAGTGAGTTTAATTACCAACGATCAATTATTTAGTCAACTGTGCCTATACGACAAAACCTCCATACAAATCAAAAGGACAGGGTTTGAAGAGTTCCCAGGCAATGAACAGAAGGAGAGTTCAGGAGAGTGGCACCCTAGGGAGGGCACAGAAGCTCCTAGCTCTTGCCACATGTCTTGCACTATGCATCTATACCATCCAGCTGTTCCCATGTTATATCCTTTATAATAACCTGGTGATCTACTAAAAAAACAAACAAACAAACAAACAAAAGAATATTGACAACAATGGAATGCCTTACAATGATCAAATACTGTTTCAATATGAAACTGCTATGCTTTAATAGCAGTGTTCAAAACTGTCTGAAAATAAACTGACTTTTTCCTTAGCCAATAAAGTATTTTCAGTGCTATTACACATGCTACGGTGCTCTGTGGCAGAGTTAACTGCTTGCTCTACTGGGCTCCCTTAGTTCCTTGGTATACATGATCCTTAATTACACTGTATTCTATCTTTCTGTTTATAGTTTTTTCTACTTTTTGGCAGGAACTGGGTCTTATATATCTTTGTTATGAAAGTTCCTGGCAAGGATTCTGACCCAGAGTGGGTATTCACTAAATTTCTTTTGAACGCTTGAATGAAAGGATGCTAGACATTAGGGAGATTACTGGGCTGTTCACTGGATCCTACTCCTTTTTTTTCTTACTCAAGGGCATCTCTTGAGTAATTCTACCTTACATTCTCTTGTAGCATCAATTTCCCCTTTCTATCCGTGATTCCCATTAGCGTACAAACAAGCTGTAATGTCTGCAGTCTTAAAAAATAAACAAAACTCTCTTCGCTAACAGCCACCCCACAACCCCTTTCTCTGGTCCCCTAAGAAAAACTCCTAGAAGTCTCATTTTGATTTTCAGTCTCCAATTTCTCTCCTCTTTCTCCCCCTAGCTTTATTGAAGTATTAGCAGATTCATGTTGATATATGGCAAAACCAATGCAATATTGTAAAGTAATTAACCTCCAATTAAAATAAATAAATTTATATTAAAAAATAAAATTTACACATTAAGGCTGTACAGAATGACTTTTTGAGGTGTGTAATGTGATTGTATGTATACACACACATACATTGTGAAATGATTACCACAAGCAGGTTACAATACCCTTCACCTCATACAGTTACCATCTGTGTGTGCATGTATGACTGTGTCGACTATGTGGTGAGAACACTTAAGATCTAATCTACTCTCTTAGCAAAATTCAAGTGTATATAATGGAAAACATCACAGCGGTTCTTCAAACAATTAAAAAGAGAACTTCTGTAGGATCCAGCAACCCTACTTCTGGATATATATTGAAAGGAAATGAAATTAGTATCTCCAAGAGTTCACATTCATTGTAACATTGTTCACAATAGCTAAGATATGTAAACAATCCAAAGATGAATGCAGAAAACGTGGTGCATGAGCACGTGCGCACGCACACACGCACACACACACACATACACACACACAGAGGAATATTACTCTGCCATAAAAAGGAAATCTTGCTGTCTGTGATGGCGTGGATGAAGCTGAAGGACATATGCTACATGAAATTAGCCAGGCACAAAAGACAAATGCTGTATGATCTCACTTATATGCAGAATTTCCTCTTTTCTTTTGAATCTTCTCCAGTTAAGATCTTGCCCCTCAACTCCCCTAAAACTACTATTGTCAAGGTTACTAATGCTTCCATGTTGCTAAATCCAAAAGACAATTCTCAGAACCCTTGACTTTTCTTATCTATCTGCAACATTTGACACAGAGGATTATTCTTTTCTTGAAATACGTTCTTCACTTGGCGCCCAGGATACTATCTTTCTCTGGTTTTTGTCTCCTTTTCCCTTATTAAACTCAAATGCATACTTTAGAGCTCAGCAAAAATGACATTTCCTCAGGGATATTCTCGTTGAACTTGTTCTAGGTTGGGTTTCTCTGTATTTGTTTTTCTTTCATAATTTTTTTCATAATGTGTCACTTATAGTCAAGTAAGTATTTATTAAATTAGTTGCTTGAATTCTGTCACCATTCTAGAATGTAAATTTCACAAGGGAACAGAAATTTCTCTGTTGTTCACCATGGTATCTCTATCATTTACCACAATGACTTAAACATAGTTAACAGCTCAATATTTGTTAACTGATGACCTGTTAAGAAAGTAAATAGGGGACCTTCCTCATACATTGGAGTTAAAAATGGTCCAAGCTATATGGTTAGTTTCTATTTTCAAAGTTTCCTTTCCCTTTCTTCCTGTCAGCTTTCCATCCCCCCTCCCCCTCACTTTCCCTCCCTTTCTGACCAACCACTTTCACTATTCTAACAAATTGAGCCTGACAGAGCTGTGTGCTAATCAAGCAGAACTAGAAATCCTGCCTCCTGATTTCTTATCTAGAAACATCTCCATATTAAACTACCAATGGTGCATGCTGAAATACTACTGAATTGCTGCCTTTTTCAGCCGTATCCCTCCCCTACATTTTTAAAACTCTGGCCCCAACATGCTAAAATCATTACGTTTCAGGATGATATACAGCATCTGAGAAGTAATTTTCTCTATTACAGTTGCCAAAGAATTGGGGGAAAAAAGGCTGCAGAGAAATTTCTCTTTATGTCTGATGTACCTTTTAATTGCTCACAAAAGAAGCTTTCCCTAGAAAAATACACACACACACATATACACATCTGTTCTGAATACTTTAGCCAATATTTTGATGAAAATGAGTATAGTAAGGAATGTTAAGCTATAAGCATGTCACATACACCCATCAAACTCCCCACATACCAGACAGAAAAATTACTTTCAGATGGTTGACTGCATTTCTAGGAAAACATCCCGAGGTTATTTAAGGTAGAGAATCACACATTTAAAGAGGAGTAAAACTGAATTAAATGGAAAGTCAGTACTTTTTAAAGGATAAAGGCAACATATCTGGATCTAATAAAATAAGTAAGAATGGGCACTTTGATCTCTAGGGCCATATTTTTAAAATTTCACTTCTAGATAAAAGAGTTTGGGAGAAAAACTGGCTTGTAAACATCACAATGTGATGATTATTTAAGTACTGGATTTAACACCTTTTAACAATATAAATCAAATACAAACCTGATGATTATTAACTTGAAATCTTTTTGGTTGCATTAATAGAGAAGCAAAACAATTAAAATATCATTTCAAAGAATAAGCTACATCTTGTTTGTGAATTTTCTTACTGCTCCCTAAAAGTGATCTAGACTTTAAATGGGAAGTCACATAAAAATTGTTGAAGGAGAAAATTTTGAACCACATCAAAAATTATAGGGAATTTTGAACACTTGATTCCAAGGCGAATTACATTTTGAACCAAATTACATTCTGCCAAGAAAGCAAATGTGCTGTACACACTGGAGTACAGAAAGGCAGGCTATTTCAGTTGAAATGTTGCCACTGTGCATAGAGACTATTCCTCTACATTAGAGGGATGTGGGAGGTCTGGGAAGAATTCAGTGGTTTAAATACTAAGCGGCAAAACAGTTCTGGCTTCTCTTCTGAAGGCTCTGGTGGGTAAAAAAGCAATGAGCTATGCTAAATACTTTTGCCTCCTGCTGTGCTCAGCAATACAGTTGTGGGAAAGAAAGATGATGTGGGGTAAATATTATTTGGTTAAAAGCATGCCATTTTCCAGTTAAATACGACAATAGAGTAAACTATTTTTTAAAAAGGTAGAGATGAAAAACTTGACACACACCCAGTCAATTTCTTAGGATTTCATCGATAATCAGTGTTGGAGTCAGCCTGTGAACGTAGACTTTGTAACTTCATTATATTAAGTTGCCTCAGCGATGAGTTGAAGGCCATTACATTATACAAATATTCAATTCATTTTTCTTCAAAAATAATTCACTGACATGTATGATTACTGCTTTTCAAACAACTATACTCCCAGCCAGTTTGCAACTCTTGGAAAAAGTTCTTAAAGGCTAGGTAAAGAATTCGTAGAAGATTCGAACATAAACTGTAGCTGTAACTGTGTTTGTTATCCATCCCTGAACCAAGATGGAAAATAAACTGGCTTGACATGATGTATCATTTATAAAGTAATGTTAGGTTGTCATATGTATACTTTTAAATGGCTATTGTTTTAATTATTTGCTTTAATGTTTCCAGTCATTAAGATATTAAGTGTATAATTTTTAGTCATTGCTTTTAACAAGATTGGATATCACACTTGACATTTTCTATCCCCAGGGATCTATTTCTTCCATGATTCCAGCAAATTGTTTTGCTGTAATAAAAGTAATTCTATGAGGAGCCATGCACTGATCGTTTCAGTTAGTATTTATTATCTTAGTTTGGACTTTCATCACAAATAAGATTTACTTTAGAAAATTGCTTTTCTGCATGATAAAAATGAAGATGACATTCAACAAGCTGTCTGCTGGAGCAGACTTCAAGTTAAGAATAGAGGATTTCTGTTAAGTCAGCAATTTGCAACTTAAATTTTATCATTGGTATATGGGTCTTTAGGAGGAGCTGCAAGACTGTATCAGCTTTTGTCAAAATATATGCCATCAAACATCAGTTACATTGGGAGGTATTTTGTGACCAAAACCAAAGAAGATGCAATGTACAAATACATTTGGGAAACCAAGATTTTCAAAGCCTTTAGTATGCTAATGTGCATGTAATAATCTCCAAGAGGCGGGTAAAATATGCAGAGCTTCCCAATCTTAATTAACCACATAATCTCCTTCTTTTACAAAGAATCTCTTTCAGAAGTAGTGATCTGAAGAACATACATAAGAAAATGCTGGATTATTTAAGCCACATTGTGATTTGAAAGCAAACATCAACCACTCTATTTAAATTTCACCTGGCTGCTATTTAGTACATCATTTTCCCATGGAGGGAAAATGCATTCTGATTTCAATTAGGGACAGTTCCCTCCTGCTCCACGGGATGCCATGATTAGGTTTTCTACTGTAGAGCTGGGTAAGTCGTCTCAGACACTCACAAGCTTGTATTATTTCTGCCCAGAGAATATGCTAAGTGTGAGTAAATGTAGGTTTATCATTTCAGAGCAGTAAGTTCCCAGATTGTATGAATGAGAGAAAAAGGCAATTGGCCCTATGTCATAGAAGGTTTCTTTAATTTTTGAGTCATAAATATCTGACTCTGTATTTGTCGACAACCGATTCTTCTTAATTTAGCTAGGGTATCTCAACAGTAGCACTCATGATGTTTTGGATTGGATCATTCTTTACTGTTGGGGGGAGGGGTGTCCTATTCATTTTATGATGTTTAGTAGCATCTTGGGCTTCAACTCACTGGATGCCTGTAGCACCTCCACGTCCATTTATGACAACTACCAGGGTTCCCAGAAATTGCCAAATGTCCCCTAGGGGACAATACTGACCCAGTTGCAAATCTCCTGAGTTGGTTTATTTCTATTTTTGGTTTTCCCATTTTGTCTTTAAGGGAAGCACTAATTCACTTAGTTCCTATCCTTCTGTTAATTCATTTAAAGATGTTTCTCTTTTTCTCTAATAGTTGCATCAACTTTGTTGGTTTGCTAATTCTTCCTTTTTATCTACTTATTAATATTCTAGAATTTTATTAAAAGTTTTTTTCCCTCTTAATCTTACTGTTATCTATTACTTCGTTTCCTCTTGCCCGATTTCACTTTTTTGAAAGTCTCCAACTATTCAATTTACTTAGCATATTTAAAAGCAGTTAATCTTATACTTTAAAAATGTGCAGAGTCTAAATCGTTTTAAACATACCTAACATATGAAGTAATGATTTCAGTAACAGAACTTAAAAAGAAAACTCTGTGATACCACAGAGGTTTCTAGTGTTATGAGCTATTTGACATTCTTCCTTCTACTTTTCAAAACCAAAAAAACAAGCAAACTATTTCTTTTCATAGGCATAATTTAAATGGTTGGTTATTGGGAATACTTCCATTCCTTTAGTTTGTCATTGAGTCCCTCCACAGGAAAGAAGGAAGTATTAATTTGATCCATCAGCACTTCACAATCTTTGAGCCACTTTTATTTATGAGCACCAGTGATTTACTATGCCATTTAGGCACCATTACTTGAGTACTTTCTATGAGGCAAAATCAGTGCTAAGTACTTGGCATATATTTAATCCTCATAAAACTCATTTGATCCTCATCAAAATACTGTGAGTAGTACTGCTATCCCATTTTACAGATAAGGAAACAAAAGTACAGTGAGGCTAACTCTCAAGTACAAGGTCAATCAGTTATTAAAGGCCAAGCCTTGGCACCAAATTCAGCTCTATCTGACCTCAAAACTCATGCTCTATTTTTAATCAGTAAAATTATAGAGATGAAGGAAGAGCACCTTCCCTAGATGATTACTCCAAATTTTACCTTAGACTATTTTCTATTTCTATGCCAAAATATTGCTGAACTACTTTTCCATCAGTTACATGCTCCCTTATCACCATCAGCTTGATAGTCAAAATTCTTTTGTGAAGCTAACCAACATGTAGTCTTTATGAAATGTATTAAGTAAGTCCTAAAGAATAAGAATTCCTATGAGTACAGTACTTGTCTCATATTTCTGCATTTTTGATTTACTAATTTTTACTTTGTTTAATTTTGCTTTGCAAGTAGTACATTTTACTTGAGCACAGAAATTTCTTGTGATTAGAATCTCATTTTCTTTTGTCTCTAATAGCTGATGAATAACAGTTGGGCTATTGTTTGATAAAGACAATTTATACTAAAAAAACATAGGAGAGGGAACAAGCTTTCATTTGGAAATGTATTTGTGAATGTATTCTGCGTATCTTTAAGAAATGTTTGAAATAATGCTATTAATTGTAATTCAACTGCCCAAAAGATAGAATGAAGTTGTACGACAGAGAAAGGTGATTTTGAACTATGATGAGAGACCCTAGAACCTTCAGACCATATCCTCACCTCACAATGATAAAGCTCAGTTCCCAGTATCACTGCCCATAGGTCCTTCATCATGCTATTATAGGTCACTTCAAGCCATGTACTATTTATGTAGCTAAAAAGGACATGGTATTTGGTTTTCTCTTGTTCCAACTATTCCAGTGGAAAATGATCAGGTATAATATAGAAATTAATTTTCCTCACTGCACACTGTGGACAGATAACATTTATGAGAAACACTTGTAAAACACCAACCTTGCATTCACTTGTGTGCTTTCTGTGAGGTCCTGAATTTTCAATAAATCAGAAAAGGTCTGAATTTCTTCAAACTAATACTATTCTACAATATTATTGTCAAAAATATGTTTTTATCCTATTTTTAGAAAACATGACCACTCATAACCACAAAGAGACTCAGCCAACTGTGTCTACCTTTTAGCAGGTTTATATGCACAGAAATGTGCTGTGATGGAGCAACAAGAGCAAGGAGTCTGTGAAGAGTGAAAAAAAGAAAGCTGATGGGAAATACTATCATTCTGAAAAGTCACCAAGCAACTAATCTCATCCAATTTGAACCTTTGCCTTTGAAGCATGAGCAGATGAGACCAAAGAGTTAAAGTAATTTAATGCTATCCTTTTTTCCCTTTTATTTTCACATTACAATTTCTTTTCTTCCTTGAATTTTCTGTGTATTCATCCCATCTTATTCTCCAAAGAATTTTAAATGGCTCTTATTATTATTATTTACATGTTGAAGTATTTCAGTTCTCTGATTGTTTTCCCTCAGTTTTACTGAGGGATAATTGACAAATAAAAATTGCATTCATTTCAGGTATACAAAATGATGATTTGATATTATGCATATACACTGTGAAATGATAACCACAATCAAGCTATCAGCTCAAATACTTATCCTTTTTTGTATATGTGGTGAAAACACTTAGGATCTATTCTCTCAGCAACACTAAAGTTTCCATGTAATAACGAAGCAGTGAAAATAAATATCTGGCACATACTGGGTACTTTCTAGTCAATTTACAGCCTGTTGTCATTAAATTCTCACAAAATGTCTATGAGACAGACATTATCATCTTCATTTAACAAATGAGAAACTGAGCCCTAGAGTAACATTCCTAAAGTCATATTGGAGTAATTAGATGGCAGACAGGATTAACAAATGTGGCTGATTATAAAGCCAATACCAGCAATCACTAATCTAGGTTGTTTCCCTTACTGTATCTGTATTTCCAGGAATCATTCTTGTTTATCTTTTTAGGAAAGTAAAACCCATTTACACTTTCTCATTTAAAAAGAGCCTAACACACTGTTGCTAACTTTACCCCTCATTTCAGCTGTCTTTTCCTATGGTGTGTTAGGGCCATGTCTATGTGAATGCATGTTTACTGTAACGCCAGGAAATACAAAACATATAGAAGAACATACATAATTAGACCTAGTTCTGCTTGATTGAAATCAGATGCTTGAATTTTGAAGGAGTAATGAAATTTTGACAAACTACTTTCCTCACTTCAGTTCAGACACTCAGTTGTGTCCGACTCTTTGTGACCCCATGGACTGCAGCACACCAGGCTTCCCTGTCCATCACCAACTCCCAGAGCTTACTCAAACTCATGTGATGCCATGCAACCGTCTCATCCTCTGTCATCCCCTCCTCCTCCTGCCTTCAACCTTTCCCACTATCAGGGTCTTTTCCAATGAGTCAGTTCTTCATGAGGCGGACAAAGTATTGGAGCTTCAGCTTCAGCATCAGTCCTTGCAATGAATATTTAGGACTGGTTTCCTTTAGGATTGATTGGTTTGATCTCTGTGTAGTCCAAGGGACTCTCAAGAGTCTTCTCCAACATCACTGTTCAAAAGCACCAATTCTTTGGCACTCAGCCTTCTTTACAGTCCAATTCTCACATCCATACATGACAACTGGAAAAACCATAGCTTTGACTAGATAGACCTTTGTTGGCAAAGTACTATGTCTGCTTTTTAATATGCTGTCTAGGGTGGTCATAACTTTTCTTCCAAGGAGCAAGCATCTTTTAATTTTATGACTACAGTCACCATCTGCAATGATTTTGGAGCCCCCCAAAATAAAGTCTCTCACTGTTTTCCATTGTTTCCCCATCTACTGGCCATGAGGTGATGGGACCAGATGCCAAGATCTTAGTTTTCTGAATGTTGCATTTTAAGCCAACTTTTTCACTCTCTTCTTTCACTGTAATCAACAGCCTCTTTAGTTCTTCTTCACTTTCTGCCATAATGGTGGTGTCATCTGCATATCTGAGGTTATTGATATTTCTCCCAGCAATCTTGATTCCAGCTTGTGCTTCATCCAGCCTAGCATTTCGCATGATGTACTCTGCATAGAAGTTAAACAAGCAGGGTGACAATATACAGCCTTGACGTACTCCTTTCCCAGTCTGGAACCAGTCTGGTTTTCCATGTCCAGTTCTAACTGTTGCTTCTTGCCCTGCATACAGATTTCTCAGGAGGCAGGTAAGGTGGTCTGGTATTTCCATCTCTATAAGAACTTTCCACAGTTTGTTGTGATCCACACAGTCGAAGTCTTTGGCATAGTCAATAAAGCAAAAATAGATGTTTTTCTGGTATTCTCTTGCTTTAATGATGACCCAACAGATGTTGGCAATTTGATCTCTGGTTCCTCTGCCTTTTCTAAATCCAGCTTGAACATCTGGAAGTTCATGATTCACATACTGTTGAAGCCTGGCTTGGAGGATTTTGAGCATTAGTTTGCTAGTGTGTGAGATGAGTGCAATTGTGCAATAGTTTGAGCATTCTTTGGCATTGCCTTTCTTTGGGATTGGAATGAAAACTGACCTTTTCCAGTCCTGTGGCCACCGATGAGTTTTCCAAATTTGCTGGCATATTCAGTGCAGCACTTTCACAGCATCATCTTTTAGGATTTGAAATAGCTTAAGTGGAATTCCATCATCTCTACTAGCTTTGTTTGTAGTGATGCTTCCTAAGGCCCATTTGACTTCGCATTCCAGGATGTTTGGCTCTAGGTGAGTGATCAGACCATCATGGTTATCATAGTTATCTTTTTTATATAGTTCTTTTGTGTATTCTTGCCACCTCTTCTTAATATTTCTGCTTCTGTTAGGTCCATACCATTTCTGTCCTTTATTGCGCCCATCTTTGAATGAAATGTTCCCTTGGTATCTCAAATTTTCTTGGGGAGATCTCTAGTCTTTCCTATTCTATTGTTTTCCTCTATTTCTTTGCATTATCACTGAGGAAGGCTTTCTTATCTCTCCTTGTTATTCTTTGGAACTCTTCATTCAAATGGGCATATCTTTCCTTTTTCCCTTTGCATTTAGCTTCTCTTCTTTTCTCAGCTATTTGTAAGGCCTCCTCAGGCAACCATTTTGCCTTTTTGAACTACTTTCCTACATTTTAGCAAAATATTTTCATATTATTTAGTTAGCTGGTAACACTGATAGAGTCAACAAATATCAAGGTTCTACCACTTACTAGCTGGGTAAGATATTTAACCCATTTATAAAGTAAGGATTCTATTAGTTATCTACCTCTCGGGGTTGTGAGGATTAAATGGGTTAATGCTTTTTAGAATGAAAGTAAAAGTAGTTCAATCGTGCCAACTCTTTGCGACTCCATGGACTATACAGTCCATGGAATTCTCCAGGCCAGAATATGGGAGTGGATAGCCTTTCCCTGCGGAGAAGGCAATGGCACCCCACTCCAGCACTCTTGCCTGGACAATCCCATGGACAGAGGAGCCTGGTGGGCCACAGTCCATGGGGTCACTAAGAGTTGGACACAACTGAGTGACTTCACTTTCACTTTTCACTTTCATGCATTGGAGAAGGAAATGGCAACCCACTCCAGCGTTCTTGCCTGGAGAATCCCAGGGATGGGGGAGCTTCATGGGCTGCCGTCTATGGGGTTGCACAGAGTTGGACACAACTGAAGCGACTTAGCAGCAGCAGCAGCCTTTCCCTTCTCCAGGGGATCTTCCCAACCCAGGGATTGAACCCAGGTCTCCCTCATTGGAGGCGAATTCTTTACCAGCTGAGCCACAAGGAAAGCCCAAGAATACTGGAGTGGGTAGCCTATCCTTCCTCCAGCCAATCTTCCCAACCCAGGAATTGAACCAGGGTCTCCTGCATTGCAGCTGGACTCTTTACCAACTGACCTATGACGTAAGCCCAATGCTTTTTAAAGGCATACATAAAAGCTCAACAAGTATTTACTTATTTTCTAGATAGGCCATCTACTGTCTATCCATACTGTATTTATCTTATGGCTTAGGGCAAATAACTGATCTTTTAATTCACTCTTACCCACAAATAGTGGGTCCATGATATAAACTGAGAAGTTGGTTAACAAATATGATAAAGCATTTAATAAACCTCCAGTCTTAAAATAAAGTTCATGATTAGGATATTTTCAAATATTCTTCTTTATATCTGTTTCTTTGTCACTGAGTCTAATAACAGAGTGTCTCTAAATTTTAATTTTTGTCTTATATATCTAACTTTAAAATATGAATGAAGACAAAAGCACACAGTAAAAACTGTATTATATTTCTCCTTTGCTTCTCAAAACACTATCTAGACTCTTAAAATCTTAACTCTGAACCTCTTTGAGTAAATAGGTAACTGGGAAGTTAATAGGTAGCAATGGAGGCTAAGTCCACACACTGGAAGATAAGGATATTTGCAATGAAGAACTAAGTTGAACTGTAAGGCTAAAGGACTTATACAATGATTTTAAAATATTTCACAAGTGCTAACAAGTTAAATTACTCTCATTTTCAGAAAATATAAATTGTGAACTTTTTTTTTTGGCAATCAGGGTTTATTTTTTTATATACTTCAGCAGGATCAAGCATTTCATTATCATTATTTTTAAACCCAAGAGAATATTGTCACACTTGGGGATCCATATAATGGGACCATTTTATAAGTTAAATGAAGTTGTCATCAATTATTACTTATTAAGGGTTGAAGTTACTAATACTTGGGGCCTTTAGGGGATGGGCTGGGAGATTTATATAAACTCTCAGATCTCAGTACTAGGTTTGAGAGGGTGTCAAGTATTTGGTAGGGATAACTAGCACTGAGAAACCCTGGATGATGACTATTCATCATTTAAAACTCAGCATAAACGTCACTTGTATTTATGTGACTTCCCAGGAAGACACTGGGGCTTCATCGCCCATGCTACTGCAGCACTTGGTGCACTTTCCGCCTTACCTAAAGCTGCTGCTGCACTGCGTCTCTTTGTTCTTTCCCTTTGGGCTATGGCTGCCTTCCAGGGAAGATTTATGTTTTACTCATCTTTGCATCCCCAGTGCCTGGCTGACTTTATACACACAACAAATATCAGTTGAATGTATTAACAGATAAATTACTCTTTGGGAATGTTATGGCCCGAAATTCATGTATGTGAGAAGTAGGTTTTATTACTTAAGATCTGATTTTAAAAAGGTAAATATTCATTAAACTGCTAGTTACATGGAACAATTTTCCAGTCATGCCAGGGAATCTCTGCTGGAGTATCTCTAAAGTAACTCTAAGTGAAAGTTCAGGCTATATTTCAGGTTCAAAATTAAAAAAACAAAAACAAAAACCACCTTCAAATCTAAAAGTAAAAGAACTTTTGTTTTTACTTATTCCTCTTTTAAGTATATATACATTTATTTTCTCCTAAGTTGTTTATAAAAACACTTTAGGTATCTATAGTATATCTACATTTTCTAAAATTTAAATGATATTCTATTTTATTGGAAGAGGTATGATTTGTGGAACATGATAGCACTAGGTGCTTTAAACCATAGTCTGAAGGAACTAACAGTTCACAGCTATTTAAGTAAGGCCTTGGTAAACTATTTTTCATAAAGCTATCAATAATCAACTTTATCTAGTGACTATAATTTCCCCTTAAACATTCTTATCTACTTCAATACAAGTAGAAAACAGCCAGAAAATTCTGGGACATAAAAAAAGAAGAGTTGATATACATTTGTTTGAGCAAGCTCCAGGAGTTGGTGATGGACAAGGAAGCCTGACGTGCTGTAGTCCATGGAGTCACAACCATTTGGACATGACTGAGCAACTGAACTGACCGCCTATCTAATAATATATAGTCAATAAGTACTTGTGGAATGAATGCAGAAAAATAGAAATCTCATGTGATGAGGCAGGGGTGGGGATAACGAAGATGGCAGGCAGAGGTTTACTGCAGAAGTTTACAGTAGTGGAGAAAAGCAAAGGTGCAAATACCTTCAATTTATGACAGTTCAAAATAAGTGCCACCAGGGTTGTATAAATGAGGAGCACATGAAAAAACAGCACATGTACAGAGAGTAATATAAAGCATGATAGGTAGGGTTCTATTACTTAGGATCGTTTTGGACAAAATTTTCCATACTTATTACTCATTTTTACCAAAAAAGCTGTAAGGAAATAGGGTGTCAGTTATAAAGTATGTGATGACCAATATTTTGGGACCACAGGAGGGAGGCATATGGCCATGGTGAACAAGTAAGGCAGGTAAGTAGAAAGAGAAAGTTAAAAACAACTTTCTTTCTCTTCAGCTTCTACTGATCAAATCTGCACTTATCAGCAAGGATCCTACCCTTCTCCTAAAACTGGAAAGCAAGGAGTACAGAATTCCAATTAAATCCATTCATTCTTGCAAGAGGACCAAAGAATTTACTACTCTAACTTTAGGCAAATTTATCTGCAAATGGTTCAGCTAAACTATATCAATTCTGGGTTACTTTCTTGGTCATGCATGGAAAAATAGGAGCCAGATTAAAAAAAAAAATCCTGGGACATGGTAACTTTAGGCCCATCTTTGCTTTAAATATATCATGTCCTGTCTATTTAAAATCCACTCAAAATGTACCACTTCTTATAAAAAAAAAAACACAAAAATCAAGATGAAATTTTACCTAGAAAAGTCCATCTAAGATTTTTTTAATATCTGAGAAATACAGAAATTTGATTTTAAGTAAGTTATGTTAACAGTTAAGTATTGATTAAAAAAAGAAAAAAACCCTCTTGAACTACTTCAGTTTGGCAACCTCTGATATACAAAAATTACATGTGATTCAAAAAGGTTTCTATGTATTGTTAAGTTAAAACACTGCCTTTGGAAGGCAATTATTCTTGCTTACCTTTGGAAAATTTAGAATAAATTTTAATGTCATGCCTTATATTGTTGAGATTCCACTTGGAAGCACACAACAGAAACAGATCAATTACAAAGATTCAAAAGCTCTCAGGTAATTTTCGCAACCGAAAAGCCTAGGAAAAAAAATTGAGATTCCCATACCAGACAAACTCCTTCATCAACGTAAGAGAAGACTTCTTACCATAAGTTGGGGTGCTTTCTCGTCTTCCTTGACTACTTGATCTTCCCTTCTCATATTCGTAACAATACAAGACAGTGTCTTCCTCGACAATATTAAACCTCTTTCGATATTCTTGATCCAGAAATGAGTTTGGTGATTCAGATCCCTTATGCACTGGCTTGCCCACCATGTGTCCTCTGAGGTCTTCACAAGGAAGGTTTCCTTTTTCATCCCTAAAGAAAGGGTAAAGGAGAAGGATGTCGGGAAGTGTTAGGGAGGTAAAATGGCAGAGGGTTTAAAGTAGTAATAATATCCTTCCTGTATATCTTCTGATCTTTCCAAACTTTCTTTGATGTTTATAGGGCAATTTTTAATTATTCCTATTTTGCAGGGGGAAAAAATGCCAAGACTCAGAGAGATTGAATGACTAGCCTAAAGGTTACACAGGTAATAAATGACACTGCTAGACATGGACCATGGATAATCTAACTCCTGCTCTAGTTCATGTTCACCATACTATGACATATAAAAGAAATCATCTCAGCACATAAATTGCTTTTACTGCTTAAGAAAATAGGTATAATATTAACAATGCTAACAATATAGGCTTCTTCTGCCAGTTCATCTAACTGATTCATGGTAATATTTGCACTGCTTAAAAACAAAGATGTATTTAAGAACTACCACCTCTGTGAGGGTACTGTGACTTTAAGAACCAAGTTAGCACTATATAAACTGGTATTTTAAGAATTTCAAACAGTTTGTTATTAATAAAATAACCTTAGTGTAAAGAATTACACTCTGTATTTAAATGGTATATGTCTAATTTAATAGTAAAAAAGATATGTTCCTGGAACTCATTCAAAATGGATATATCAAAATTTCCTTACATATTAGCAACATTTCTTGGGGAGAGAGGGTGGAGAAACTTGATCATATACAGAATTTAAGAATGGGATTTAAAATGATGACAAGTTGATTTTTTCTTCTATAGGATTCTGAAGAGAAGAATCTCTAATAATTTATGAGATCCCTAAAACTCTTACTCACACAAAGTATTAATCACACAGCCCAGGTGATTGGACCCATAATGAGTGGTGTTTCAGTAGCAATAATCCATTTAGGATTAGTTAAAATGAACTTTGTTTATCTTATGATAATTTCACTAACCAGCTACGAAATTTTTATTAGAGAAGCTCACATTCTAGAACATGACTATAAATGCAAATGCAATATTTCTTTCTTCATGGATCATTAATTTTATTTCTTCCAAGTTCTAGTTCCAGTTCTACCCTAAACAGAACCATGAATCCTATCAAACCAAATAAAATTTAACTTTATGTTAAATGCCAAGGGTGAAATCTTAACTCTACAGAATAAACTGAATTAAAACAAAACAGAGAAAAATACCAAATTTTAATTGACTTACTAAGTCTTATGAGATGGTGATAAGCTTATAAATATAATGTCAATTCTAAAATATGAGTTTCAGCTCAGCAAAAATACCATACTATTATACTACAGTATACTATATCTCAGGTATATGTTGGGTTTGTCCAAATGAAGAGAACTATATTCTTATTATTTGAACTACGTAGAAAGTAGTAAATAATATTCAAGAAGGAATCAGTAAGCTGGCACTCCTTAATTTTTTTAAATAAAAGTGTTGCTGCTTACCAAATTATAACTATGAAAGTTAGTTCTTAAGAAGAAGGAAATATAAAACCCAGGCACATGTATTTTCGGCTAGCTAAAAACTTTTCCTGAACAAATTGCCTGGCACTTTTTGTTAAGTCAGACCTCTAGCAAAAAGAAACTGACACTGCAATTAGCTTGGAAACAGCCCTAATGAACCTGGGGCACTGGAGGTTATGCTTCTTTATAAGTGGGCAGATGTTTCTATCAGTCCTGTGACATGAATATTAATGCAGCTGAGATCAGAGGGTGGTTCAATTCTCACCACACTCTCTTTATAGGGATACACCCTGTGGTAGAAAATGGGAAGGGCTGGTATTCCTTATTCTATTGTGATATGAAAGAGGGGCCTTATACCAACAAAGAAGATTTATTAGAAATGTCTATATGAAATACACATAATAAAGCTAAATTAAGAAAAGTATAAACCAAAACCAAACTTTACAGTAGAATTAATTGATACATGACTTGCATATACAAGTGTGTGTGCCTATGAGTATATGTACTCATATTCTGCATTCTGTCTTTTCATTCAGTTGTGTCCGACTCTTCATGACCCCAGGGACTATACCGTCCATGGAACTCTCTGGGCTGGAATACTGGAGTGGGTAGCCTTTCCTTTCTCCAGGGGATCTTCCCTACCCAGGGATCGAACCCGTGTCTCCTGCATTGGCAGATGGACTCTTTACCATCTAAGCCACTAGGGAAGCCCTATACAGATATCAGTTCAGTTCAGTCATTCAGTCCTGTCCAACTCTTTGTGACTCCATGAACCACAGCATGCCAGGCCTCCCTGTCCATCACCAACTCCCAGAGTTTACCCAAACTCATGTCCATTGAGTCAGTGATGCCATCTAACCATCTCATCCTCTGTCGTCCCCTTCTGCTCTTGCCTTCAATCTTTCCCGACATCAGGGTCTTTTCAAATGAGTCAGCTCTTCGCATCAGGTGGCCAAAATATAATAAACCTACGCTTTTGCTCTAAAAAGTGTTTAAGGGAATCGATGAAAAGCTAGAGCACTGCTTCATTGTACTATCTTTATATTTATTTATTTTATTTTATTTTTTTTTTTAATTTTAAAATCTTTAATTCTTACATGCATTCCCAAACATGAACCCCCCTCCCACCTCCCCTCCCCATAACATCTTTCTGGGTCATCCCCATGCACCAGCCCCAAGCATGCTGCATCCTGCGTCAGACATAGACTGGCGATTCAATTCACATGATAGTATACATGTTAGAATGGCATTCTCCCAAATCATCCCACCCTCTCCCTCTCCCTCTGAGTCCAAAAGTCCGTTATACACATCTGTGTCTCTTTCCCTGTCTTGCATACAGGGTCGTCATTGCCATCTTCCTAAATTCCATATATATGTGTTAGTATACTGTATTGGTGTTTTTCTTTCTGGCTTACTTCACTCTGTATAATCGGCTCCAGTTTCATCCATCTCAACAGAACTGATTCAAATGAATTCTTTTTAACGGCTGAGTAATACTCCATTGTGTATATGTACCACAGCTTTGTTATCCATTCATCTGCTGATGGACATCTAGGTTGTTTCCATGTCCTGGCTATTATAAACAGTGCTGTCTTTATATTTAATGGCTCATAGTAAAATTAATGAGATAAATTAGTACTTAAACTTCATAGTTGTGTAAGAATTAGAAATCCTTAGTTTTCAAGATAAAATAAAGAATTTTGGTTAAGTATGAAAGTTCACTATCTACTTTGATAATGAAATTGTATATAGTCATATAATAAAAAATGGACTAAACCTCACTCACACTCACATATGAGTGTTTTCCCTCTCAGTGAAGAAGTCACTTTTGCGATCACATTCTTTTACTGGAATAAATGTGTTTGAAGAATGATAATCACATGGAGAAAAGTCTACTTAATGTGACAATCATTCCTAGCATTTTTAAGGTTTTTTGGTTTTAAGATGAGAAAGCTTTTATTATTCACAATTCAAATTATCACCGGAATGCCTATCCCATGAAGACAAATGTTTTTAATGTAAGAAAAAAAGAAATGCTTAGATGAGTTTAATTAGATAAATCTTTCATCATGAAAATAAGGGGGAAAATGCCATGGCTGTAACTATAAAAGAATGACAAATGCAAAAACTTTTATGACCATAACTTCAAGTGAAATTAGAAAATGCTGATAATTTATACGAGGCTGTGGTACAAAGGGACTCTGATATATGTATTTTCTAACTGATATATCAAATGACTGTGTGACTAGGTAACTACTAATTTGACTCAGAATACAGTTAGAACATTCTGTTAAATTACACGCTAGACTAAGAATCAATTAAAGTGAGAGATGAGACTCTAATTATGAATTTTCCTGAAAAGTATGGAGCATTCAAGCAGTACTACCAAAACAAGTACTATGGTGTTGATACTTCAGTCTCTTACATTCTCCTGTTTTTGTAAATAGCATATTTAAAGCTTTTTATTGACTTCAATCTATTGCCTTCATATCTGCACCACAGATATGGAGGACATATCTATATTCTTGGAGGACAGAACTATATTCTTTAACACTCTTGTCTTCTGAAATACATTTTAAATATGTTGTCTAGGAAATATTGTCTTTACTACAAGTTCCTCCCTATCCAAGAGAAAAGGAAAGGACATAAAAAAAACTGCAGAGATTTGCTAAAAATAGTTTTCTGAGTTTATCTGGACATGTGGCACTCTGACAAATAAGGTCTTTTAAATAATCATTTGTCCTGAATAAAATCTTTCCAATGAAAACAAACCAAAAGAGGCATTTCCTATTTGAAATACACATGCTTTTATTGTTCCTTTTACAGGAATATTTTAAAAGTCCAACACTAGTTTAATTAAAATTCAACTTACAGTTGACTAGGATATCGAATGAATCTGTATAACTGTAAATCAAACATGAGTACAAATTATATATTAGTAAGATTTTTGAAATACCAGCTTAGCAAATTATATCTTCTCACAAACCATGTTCTCACAACATTTAATTTTAAAAAAAGACCTTAAATGTTTTTAAAATTGGCTGTAGTTTTATTACTAGATGACAACACAGGATTTGCAGACATGCCATGTTGTCATGTAGCATTTAGATTGTTAAATGTCAGTAGCATCATAGCCAATAGAATGAAGCATTAGATGTATTAAAGAATAATGAAAAGTAATTAAAAAGAGGAATTTCCATGCTTTGATTTAATAAAGAATTTTAATATTAAGTATAGCTTGAAAACATGAGACATTAAATTATTGTTTTTGAATGACTGCACAACTAATTTAAAAACTGAATCAAATACTTTGTGATTGGTATTAATTATCTCCATTTAGTGCTGGCCTTTTCCCATAATTTTTGTATTCCACAGGCTGGAAACCAGAATGCTTTTGGACAGAATGCATGATGGCACAGAATTATATTCTTCCACCTGCCAGGAATTTCAAATAGGAATTTGGAACATGAAATAGAGATAGAGCCTCCAGAAATCTGAAAATAGGCTTTAAAAGCAACTCATTCTTTTGCAAACTCTTTCTACTTTCTGAAAGAAACATTAATGAACTAACCAAGTGGAAACTGTAGATACAGAGGTATTGGGGGGAAAAACACTCTCTCTCATTATCATCCAAGAAAAAAAAACTTCCTAATTACATACATTTAAGAAGGCATAAAAGTTACCTGTAACTTTGTCATTTAGAGAAAAGTATGGAATGCTCCAAAGTAACCTCAGATTTCTTTTCTTTGTCAAAGAGCCTCACTGATTTTTTTTCACTTACTAAAATAATTCTAAATTGTTACTTTTATATTAGTTTCCTATTATTTCCTATTATATGAGATAATGTTTATATGATATTTAATGTAGAGTGTTTAATACAAATCATGGTTATTGTTATTACTAACTAGAGTACAAGTCTCTATGTTGTTTAGTTGCTAAGCCATGTTCAGCTCTTTTGTGACCCTGTGAACTGCCAAGCTCCTCTGTCCATGGGATTTCCGAGGCAAGAATACTGGAGTGGGTTGCCACTTCCTCCTCTGGGGGATAATCCCAACTGAGGGATTGAACCTGCATCTCCTGCATTAGCAGGAGGATTCTTTACCACTGAGCCACCTGGGAAGCCCACAGTCTCTATAATGTAATGTTTTTTTTTTTTTTTCCAGAATGTGCTCAGAATTCTTAACTGAGAAAATATTCAAGGTGTTCCTTGAGAATTTACTTTCACAGTTTTCATGCACTGAGGTCAGTCTTTGGCTGGAAGCTACACAGAACAAAATGATGGTTAGTTTGATACCTGGGAATATATGGTTCTGCAGGAGGAGGGGGGATGTAGAGATCCTGAAGGGCAGAACTGTCTCTTTTGGTGGGTGTACTGATGGTGCTGGAAGGCGTGGCAACGCTGCTTGTGGGACTTCTAGGTATAAGAGGCTGGTTAAAATGAAAAAGAAAATACATACGCACACAAACAACACACAAACAACAACAACAATGACACATAGTTATCATTTTTAAGTGATCTATTTCTACAAAGTTTTTGAACTTGGCTGAAATCAAGAAGTATGTTATTTAGCACATGGATATTCCTTTGAATCTTCAAAAACAAACAGATTTCCATTTAGTTCCTAACTCACCTTATTGTGTGGCATAATCAGTTAAAGCTATTTGTAAGGTAATAATATCACGCAGTGTTTCATAATGGAGAGATCTATCTCACAGTTAGAAACTTATTTGAATTTGGTTTGTTAGAATCCCACTTTTGAAAGAAAGATAATAAAGACTAACTTCCAAAAGAATGAGTTCAGTTATATCCTGACTGATTATACAAGAAAGATTATTTCAGATCTTTTCCCAAAAGAGATGCATTATACCTCTAAGTCAGTAGAAAGTCACAGATTCTCAGAAAATGTTACAAAAATAGAGTATGAAAGGCTAATATGAGAATATTTCCTAGGAAAATGTACTTCTTCCATAAACAGTACTGTCTTCTCAAAGTCATTTTATGGTACATCTTCAAAAGTATGGTGATTAGTGTGACACAATCATTTCACTTGTCATAGGCACACACATTTACCATTGCTTAAAATAACTTTTAATTGTATATCTATAGATCTTATTTTCATGCCTGTATTTACCTATTAAATAATTTTTTAAAATTAAGATATTCTATTTACTGAATTAAGCAATACATCAGGGTGCATTAACTTATGAACACTCCCAATTCTAAGCATCACAGCATTTGGAAATGATATTGTGGTTTGAGAAATTAAAGTGAAACTAAAATTCACACATGTTCATCTTACAGATATCTGACTGATTAGCTACATATACAATAACATTGAGAAATAAGAACTTCAATGCAATTGCAAACAAAAATGATGATCACAAAATGAGCTGCATCTTCACATGACAAGATGTTGCCATTTTAGCCAGTATGAAAACACTTTTAGGATAGCTGTATATAGACCCATAGTTCTATTACTTTAACATGTATTGCTTGACACTTAAAAAATGGCACAGTACAACTATTTTATATTATGACAATATTTTTGTACAGATAAACAAAATTTGTTCAAAAATCCAAGCATAAACACAATACAATGTAGGTCCCTGGGGCAGGCTACATAGTTTATGGCTCAGTTCATGGTTTCTGACCTTCCTTTTTACACAGCTCACCTTAATAGCTTGAAATCACACATCCTGCCAAAATGACGGTTAAGTTTTAATCTATGTGAAATAGAAATTAAAGAAAGAGAGAGAGAAGGGAAAAATAATTGATAATTTATTTTGGGATTCTAGAATACTTTATCTTACATGATATTTAAAAAGTCTGAAAGTTGACATATCGAAGAATTTTGATCTATTTTGAAAGCATACAGTAAAGGCTATGCTGTTTAACTACATTTAAATATGCTGACTTTGGAATAGCACTAAGTTAAACTATGTGTGTCTTTTAGAAACAAAAATTTTGGCAATGGGAAATCCTGAAATTTATATAGGTAATCAGGAGTTGCCCGTACAGATGAACACCATGAAGCCTGAGGAAATAAAGAATTAAATTCTTTCTAAGAATGTATTACAAGTCTCTCCAATAGATCTTTGAAAGATAGGATCTTTAGGTTAAGTGTGATCTGTAATGTGATTGTTTACAAATTTTTCCTGTCAGGATATCTTATTATTAAATACAAATGACACTAAACAACAAATCTAAACAAAATTTCATAATTATAGAAATGTAAAGAAAACATTCATTACACGGTACATTACTTGCCAACATTTTCTATAACTGATGCACTGAGAGAAAAACGTATATTCAGTATGCTTTTTAAATGCTCTAATATGCTCGTATTTTAAATTATCTTTAACACTATGAGTGAACTTAAAAACAAGTTCTAAAAACATAACATTAAAAAAATAATCTAAACATTTTTTATTCTCTTTCTTCTTTTCTAGGATTACTACTTTAATTCTGGAGACTTTTCTCCTTTTATTTTACCATCTGTAGAACTAAAGATAATTTCTCTTGTTATCTATCCCTGTCCTCCCCAAACAAAGAGGTAGGAAGGAAGGAAAAAAGGAGTAGTATTAGTCAGTGATTACAAGTGAAGTGTGAGGTAAGGACCAATAAAAGTATTTTCTTCTGCCTGGAGTGTTACAAGGATTGTCTATTTAGGGTACTTGATCTTTCTCCTTCCAGGAACTTTAAATATTAGTCATGTCAACTTCCTTCAAATTGATATTTTCTATAGGTTTCTATTTTTAGCACAGATTTGCTATTAATGTTCTCAGCACAGTTAAACTAGCAAAAATGTAGAAGAAAAGGACAGATATACTTAAACAAATAACAGGTTTGATTGTCTCAGCTGGTTCAATTAATTCAAGTCGTTGAAAAAAACAACTTATACTTTCAGAGAAATAAGAAATTAGTCGATTCAGTTAACTCTACTTACTAGTTACTTTATAACTGGTAAATCATAGAAAACATTTAAATTGGGTTATGCTGATATCTAGCTAATTAAATCAGTATGCCTTGTACTAAGTATAAGACACATGATAAATAATAAATTTATTCAGTATATTTTTGTTAAGCTAATTCAAACTAAAAAGTAAACATTATTCTTGAGAATATTTTAAAGAAGACATTAAGCAATGGAAAAATAAAGTATGGCAAAATAGAATCTCCATGGGAAAATGGAAATAGCTACTTAACCCCAAAGGAAATTTGTGATAATTTATAACGCCTTTAAAAAGCTCTAAGTTAGGACAAGAATTGAAACGTTACAAAATATAAATGACAAAAGAATGAAAATGGCATTAAAGAACATTAGAAAGATAGGCAAAATATGACTAAATAAAGCACAGAATAAATGATGCTATTAGTTGAAATTATCAGTGAGAAATTCCTAGGTGTAACAAATGCCATTAAAATTATACCTACCACCAACTATCTAATACACACACGAAGTGGAAAACACAGCTTCCCTCAATCAAAAAGTTCTCTCTGGATTTAATTCAAAATAGACATACGCCTGAATTCAGACAAAAACCTAAGTATGTGAGTATAATAATGCAGAAGGATAGTTTTTCCTACCTTGGTAACATTTACTTTAATAATTTCTTCATAAAATAGTATAAGGAAAGTAGTTTACCATTGTACTATAAAGAATTTCCAATTTAAGGGAAAAAAGTAGAAATAAAGGATAATATTTTTTTTAATTGTTTCACTTTGCTATTTTGACTCTTTCTCTTATAATGGGAAAATCTGCATAGGAAGAAAATTAAGAATTATTATCACTTATGGATAAAATACAAGGGTATTTTAAGACTGCATCTTGTAACTCAAGCAAGCATGAAGCTTCAGTATAACTTGATCCACTTCGGTATGCAATCAAGGATGACATGGATCCATCTTGGATTCTATCCAAGTGGGTTTATTTTCTGAAAGGACCTTTCCACAAAATTTATTTTTCATATCTCAATAGTTCTAATGACAAAGCTTTCCTTCCAGATTCAATGAAGCCCCAACAGGAAGAACATATTTTGCATACATACTGTTACTCTTCTAAAAGAAATCTATGACAGATTTTTTGGGGCACAGGCATGCGTATTTTGAAATATCCAAATCGTAAATAAAATGATCATATATGCCTCTCTTCAAGTATACAGTTATAACCTTAGTCAATTAATGATAAGTTACTACTATGAACAGGACTCAGAAGTATATTATATTACGTACACATACATTTCTCATATTGTCAGTTTGAACTCTATAAATACCTTTAAACTGTATCCCAAAATATGGCACGGCACAAATCTTCCTCTGAATCATGAGTGATGAATTTAGTAAAAAGATCCTACTCCTCCAGTTTAAACATCATTGGGAGGCTGTGATTAGTATAAACTAAAATTTTCAGCTTTTGTAAGGGATCACTGAAATCTCACTTTAAGTCCTCTGATGGCTCAGGGCCTTTCCTTGTTAGAGATTCTAACATCTCTAAGGTAACTGAGCACATCTGGAAGGCATTAATGTACCTCTGAAAACCATACGGCCTTAAAGACTATGAGAGAAGAGCGGCTATACCTAAAAAACTACAGTTAAAGTTAAAGGTTTTATTGGAAACATTTTACATATTAAGAACTCCTGGCAAGCATATCTTAATTTAGTTGTCCATCTATCTGGTAAGTGACCCAGCTTTCATAGAGCTATATAAAGACTTGAATGGAATCAATGACATAAAGACTGCCCCAATGTTAAAAGATGAAAATGGTGCATTACACATTATGCAGTTATCTGTAGAACTCACTAATGCAAATATCACAAAGAGTTTGCTTTGTCTTCCAGAGGGAAAATACTCATTGGAATATGAGTGATTACATCAAGTAGAAAACCTGGCCATTAATTTTCTTCACTCTTGGGAATAAATACAGACTCAACTGGAACACAATACCCCATTATTTTAGCACAGAACATTCACACAAGCCCTTAGTTCAAACACATTTTTATTATAATTCCAATACAAGTACCAGAATATTGTTTTATGTTAGCAACTCTGAGACATCTAAAGAAATGCTCCAGAGAAAATGTATTCTGGATTTTGGGAGGCAAGAAGTTGCAAACAATCTTGTAAATTTCTTGATCATATAAAGAATACTAGATCTAATTTGGAAAATTATTGGGCATAATTTTTCCTGGGTAAGATTTTCTTAAGTATTCAATGATTTGAAAAGAGTCTAAGTAAGAGAAACACATGTATTCTAAATTCTCCCACTCTGTTTTTTTCTCAGCTTTTTCTAAAATACAAATTTATAAATACAAAAGACTTGAGTCTTCTTCTTAAAGCATGTAATCTTCTCTTTCTTATCAGACTACAAAGAAAAAAACATTTTTTTTCAACCACAGATTTGATCAGGAAGCTTTATCTATATAAGTTAAAAACAGATCTATGGGCATAAAATTATGTACATGATTATATAACACACAAATAATATACACTTTAGAATCACATCAAAAAATGGCTTTTTCCAATTAATCATCAAAATTTGCACACTACTGAAACTACCACTAGGGTATTTATGCTGTCCACTCTTATGGGCATAGTTAACACTGCAACATTAAAACTGAGCTTCCAATTTTTTCACCTTACACTACACATTATTTTTAGGATATTAACTAAAGAAAGAATAGGAAGCCAAAGAATAGAAAAACTAAAAAATAATTTTTTATATTAGGTGATTATTTGTAGTCTGTGTTAACATTTTGAAAGCATTTGGTTGAAAACCACAAATGTGATTTAGATCCTTTAATTAATTTGCTTAAACACTGGTGAACAAAAATCTGATGTGACAACTGCTTACAGCTATTTACTAACTTGAGCATGTAAAACATGTAATTGTTTCTGCCTCCCAGTCAGCACAATTACATTTTTAGTTAAAACTTATTTTCTTCTCTAGTGTCATATCTAATATTAGTTACCTTCCTTCCTCCAAAACATGCTTTTAAAGCAAAATTCTCAGAAACATATAAACTTTGCTTCTAATGTTTCTTTGGCCACCCCATCCTATAACTTTCATATTAAAATAAATTTTATTATTGCTTATGTTTTTATTTTTACAGTGACTTCAACCATTCATATTCCTATGTATTTGAGATGTAACATTATCAGTGTTCTTCAGTCGCTGCACCAGTTGATAGACAAAACTGACTACTACGACTATTTGCTTTCCATTTCTTTCTGTGCAAATGTATTTAATTTAAATATCCTGTAAAAATGGCATCAAGGTAATGCTAAGCAATAACATTTAAAGTGAAAAGCACAAAAACCACACAAAAAATGATCACTTCAATATAAAAGACTTATGGATTAGAACAGTCTAGGAGCAATTCTAACCATACAGCTTGATATCATTTTACATTAAAAATGTCTAATGAAACCTGTATCAGTAAATCGAATTCCAGCACTGATTTTAGTGATTATTTTTGAGATGCATTTTCACCAAAAAAAAAAAAGTTGGGTTCCTAAATGTTTAAAATTGTTGATTCCCAGTGATGATTTCAATCAATATTCTCACCAGTGTCCAGCTAATTCTCCCATACATCTCTTTTAAGAAGAAAACAATACCACTCGTGCAAGCTGGTGACCTATGCACGCTAATTTAAGACTACAAACATCAAAAAATATACACTGAGGTTTATCCATAATTCCCCAGGATTTTTTCATTCAATTTCAAGGACTTGACCATAAGCAACCACCATGCTTACCAAAATCCAGGACATTAGTAGAGGGTGCTACCAAGGACATGTTGTAAAAACAGTTCTCAGAAAGCAAGGAATTGCTAGTTTGCTTTCTCAGAATAAAAGATTCTACCTCAGGTAGACCATCTCTACTATATATAAATGGGTGCAGATGACAACAAATTCAATTCCAGATTAAATCTGCTTGTAGTATTTGACTAAAATATCTTTAAGTCTTTCAGTTCTATTGCAAAATATTTGAGAAATCAAGTTTAACAAGAGTTGCCAAATTTCATGAAATGTACTAATGAAATTGCTCTGTGAGCATGAAGTTGAATTGTATGCTTTTGCTTATTTGGCTATAATTCCACAAATGATTTTCAAAAGAAAATCCAGATTAAAATTTGTCACTGGAGTTAATTAATAATAGAAGCTACTATTCGTTTTAGAACGAAAATGACTTTTATTAAAACATGTGTATTCCTCAAAAATCTTCTACCTTAAGGTAGATAAGGTTATATTTTAGTTGTGCAGGTACAAATTATTTCCTTATTAGTTTAAAAAATAATTATTCCTTTGTTAGAATGAAGTTGTTCTCTTTATGAGAGGCATGTATTAGCATCTAGCTCCAAACTACACAAATTTAGCTATACTTTATCTGAAAATACTAAGCCTGGTATCATAAAAGAAAAAGATGAAATGTATGTATTGAGGTTAAATATATGCCACAGATTGTTTCTTTTTGTAAACTCTATTTGAAAAAATTCTTAATAGACTATTGGTATACCCTATGAAGAAATAACCTAATGTCCAATTCTTCACGCTTGAACATGCAAATTTGTATTCAGGTGAGTTAATGGGCATTTTGGCTCCAACACACCAGAAGCAGGACTACAGTAAGAATGGCGCTTGTGTCTGCACAGGGGACTGTTGCTACATTAAGCACTTAAGTTTCACATATGAGGTCCTTTCTTGGCCACTAGGAAAAATATGTAGTCTCAGGCAAAGTTACAAAGAATCCACAACAGCCTGTAAGACTTGATCATCCCACTATTTCTTTGATTTTTCCCCTTCTGGAAGCAGTCTACTTACAACCTCCAGATCCTGGAATCTTCAAGCTTTGTCCATTTTGGTTGTATTCATTCTCTTAAAATCCTAACCAGATAGTTTCCATTATGCTTCTGGTGTCTTTTTGCATTTTAGCACAAGCCCAAGCCTTAATACCAAAATGAAACTCTGTAATGGTACAATTTCAGGTCTTAGGAAGATATGGTGGTGGGAGATTTGGTAGTGGTGTGCTATGTTATAGGACTAATCCATTGCCCTTACTCTTAAGACTTTGTTTTACTACCACCTGTAAATATTTACTTAAAACTACTCTTTCTTCTGCTTCTTAAAGTCAATTTTCAAAGTTGAAAGCAGGGTCTCTCCTTGCCTCCTCCAACCCATTAATAGTATTGTTCATCTATAAAGAGTCGAGCTTGGACAATACATTTTAGGTGAACTAAATGCAGGTGAAATAACGAATTTATAAAAATGTCAACACATATAAGCACTTATGTAAATACTGATTTTATTTTTTTCTGAATTCAGCATTCTGAAAAAGTAAATTTACAAGTATACTCACAGTAACTGAATAGGCAATAAGGAATAAATATACTTAGTGATCTGATGAGGCACATTTCTTGGCATTTAGGAATGAACCTAGAAACAGTGTCTTAAGTATCTATTATAATTAAGGAATGGTGTAGAACAATTTAAAAAATTAAAGTCTTTGTTCTCTGGGTTTAAACACACACACCAAATGTATGTGTAGCAAAGAAAAAAAAGTCTTTCAATTATTTTACAATTTTCTATAAAAACGATTCTTAACTAGATATTATCACTAGCTTAATTCCCCAGTTTGTGCTCGTGGAAAATAACCTAAATGGGGACCAAATCATCAATTTATTTTCTAGAGGTATTCCCTCAAATAGAGTTCATGGATCAACAAGAAATTAGCGTCTTTTTGGTGTTCACTGTGAAGCAGAAGGTTCTAGAGAGAAGCTGTTAAATTTAACCACACATATAGAGAAGAAAACTTAATGGCTGAAAGGGTCTCTTCTTCAGGGTTCCCACCTTTCAGGCTCTGAAGAAGGATCTTTGAGGAAGACATGTCAATAGAAAACTACAGAGTGGAACAACAAAGTAACTTACAACGTAGTGAGAAAATAAAATGATGTGATGGGAAGGTCTGATTTGCTAATCTATGAATTAATGAGTCAAATACTGGTCTCTAAACTTTAATGATCATCAAAAATCTTTGATAATAAACATATACTGCAAGTCAAGTGCATTTGGACATATTAATATAGTTTAAAATATAGTTTTATATATCTTTATTTGAAAAAATAGATTCACATTAAAAATTTAAAGATCTTAATGTTCTTTTTATATTTTTATCTTATTTAAGTATAATGCAACTTTGAGGCCAAGAAGTAGGAAAGTTTTAAACAATGAGAAATCATTATAATCTATAAGGCCATTCATGTGTAATGAAAAATTGAGGATTTCAGGGGGGGGAAAAAAAATCAAGACTGGTGTAAGGTACTAACACAGAACTTAATAGCAGCGATAACAATGACATTTTCATTTATTGCGTTTCTTTTTAATCTGAACAGGAAATGTTCTATTTCAATGGGTGACTTTAATTTTTAAAAATTAAACTTCTATGAAAAGTAATGGTCTTCTGTTTTAAAAGTGCAGGTCTTGTGAAGAGTAAAATTTTCTTCTATGATGTGTTTAAACATTATAGCCTGACTGAAAAGGAAGAAAATGTATTATTTCCTTGTCTTTATCAATCAGAATATTTTTATCAATTCCTAGATACCTCTGGTTCTTAATGAACCTAATTTATCAACATTCAGAGTAACATTTTAGAGTGATGTTTCATGCTGAAGAAAAATGCAGAATTTCTAATGTAACAATTTCCCTGTTTTTGCCTTTGTACATGGTGGAAATGAAAAAAATGATCCATCAGGAAGAATGTAATAGGTACATTTTAATTACTATCTAAAACTTTCTCTACCTACGGTTCAAAAACAACTATTCTGATCTCATGAGCTGATTTAAAAGAATTCTATAAACTATTATCTAGTTTCTTCAAGAAGTGTATATGGATATAACTTTTAAATGGAAGATTATATCACAAAATGAAACCTCTCACTTTCATTTCTATCCACATTTTAGCTTCAAATAACTTGTGCTTTTCTTTGGAATTATGCTTTAAAATGTTTAAAAATTAAGGCAGGGTTCTTTATCATTTGATTTTAGTTATAGTGATTTTGAAATTTCATCACAATTAAGCCTATTAGGATCAGCTGTGAAGAGATCATTTCACAAACAAATTTTCAAAAGCATACAAGATTAATCCATATGCTGCTGAGATGAGGCACAATAAAGAAGCATTACTGAGATAATCTATGGCTAAAATGATGGTGTATGACTTATGATTAAGCTTCATTACCTGCAGAGCAAGGGGCTTCCATCTCATATTTTTCAGTAAAGCTGGTGCTGAGGTAAGCATGCTCTGAGGTCGCTTTTTCAAAGTTAAGATAACACCACTCGGGTCCTCTCGTAGTGCATTCACCAAATTTTTCAACTGCCACCCCACCTGGTAACCAGCAAAATCATTACAATAAAATTGAGGTACAGTATTCAAAGATTTAATGTTCTCCCCCTTTAATAAGATTAGTAAGAAAAAAAAGAAAACCACATAATTGGTGTACCATCCTATCAGTTTTCAGGAGCTATAAACTCAAAAAGATATTTTATTTTTGAATTGACTAACCATGTTATTGCATTAGAGTCCATATCATTATGAGATAACAATGGACATTTACAAGTCAAAGCAGAGACTAAGATGGTATCCAACCAATAGAATAATTTAGAATTAAAAGAAATTATGGCATTATTAATGCTGCACAAGGTGTAGATCCAAGCTTTGTTCACAACTTACAATTTAAGAATCCGCATGCCTGAAACAAAGATTTGGCAATGTCCTGAACTTACAAATTAAACCACATGCTTGCTCATCACCATCTTTTAGAGATATGTGGTACTAGTGTCCCTAAGTGAGACTGACATTACACTACCAGTAGCTAGTACTGACACACCAAGGTGACATTCTGAGCGTGGAAGACAGGATTGATCAAATAAACCTTTAACCACAATATAGAGTAAGAAATGACAAGGTAATGCTACTCCAATGCAGCAGCTATTGAAAATGTGTTCCAAAAGACTCTATAAATTTAAAATAAACTAAATTTAATGAAGCCATCATGTGATATGTGGATATCACCCCAAACATATTGTATAATTAAACAGAAGTACTTGATAAATGTCCAAAAACCTGACTCAACTGTTATCCATGTTACATTACTTATTCTTTTACATTATTGAATATTTGTTAATTTGCTTTTAAGACATACTGGTTATGCAGTTATTTGAAATCCTAGAAGTATTCTTTAAAGAAACACATTAAAAACATCTATTATTCCAAGGTTTAAAACAATATATTTCACATTTAAGAGAGACAACCATTTCTTCCAACTCTAATGGATTAGAAATTTATGCTACATAAATTATATAAATGTGTTATATAAATACAGTGGGTCAAAATTTATCCTGGATTGCAAGCAAGATTCAGCCAATGGTCTGAAAATGATCTAGTTTCTTCCTAGGCACCCAAATGAAAGGGAATGGATGCCTGTGCCTATTCACCATGTTTTTGCCTGGGAGATAATGCTCAAGCTGTAAAGAATGAGCACTTTCATCCAAATTAGCACAGATCCCAGAGACTATGATGAAAGAGGTACTCTGGACCACAGCCACTGAAGGATAATGAGATACTTTAGTTTATATGACAGACCATTCATTTAAACTACAGCTTCTACTCTAGCTAAACTGAGCGATGGTGAAGAGAAAGAGGACAAAAAGGAAGCAAGATATTATAATGCTTAAAACCTCAGGGTCTCAGGAATCAAAATGATCATTATGATACTTGCCTAACATGAATAACAGGCTGTCAATTTTTTAAAAAATCACTTGAATGTGGATCAGCTACAGCAATGATATTGGTCAAATGTCTCCCATTATATATAAGTGGAGATTATTACATCCCCAAAGGTACACTGATTCTGATTCTTCTGATGGCTAAGAAGTGTCCTTACAGCCATTTCTATGAGCCAAGATCAAAGCAAAGTTAGTTCAAATTCAAGTATTAATTTTGCTTGCCAAAAAAATAAGTGAGCATATTTTTGAATATCAGGTTTGGAGGGAGAAAACATACTGTTTATACAAAGAGTTTATGAACAACTTATTAATGATAACCACATTTTATCATTTATTTTATTCATTTAGATAATTGCTAATGATACTAAAGCAGTCAATATTGCTGTAACCTTCTTTCAGCCTATCTACTCTAGACAACGAATTACATATTGATATTTATGTACCAATTTCTCTTCATTTTATTCTATGACATAATCATGTCACTAATTGAAACTTCTTAGGGCTTGATTGGGTTTTCCAGTGTAACATTTAGTGTAATTCGATTCATCCTACTCTTTCACAATTTCTCTATGCTCTTTTTGAGTATGCAATTCCAAAAAACAGAAATGTTTCTCCATGAGAAAGTGAAATTTATTTTTGATGACAAAGTAATAATTTGGTTAGATTTAAATTTTATGTGCATGCTCAGTCACTCAGGCATATCCAACTCTTTGTGACCCCATGGACTGTAGCCCACCAGGCTCCTCTCTCCATGGGATATTCCAGGCCAGAACACTGGAGTGGGTTGTCATTTCCTTCTCCAGTCAATCTTCCCAACCTAGGGCTTGAACCTGTGTCTCTTGCATCTCCTGCATTGGCAGGTGGAATGTTTACCACTGCACCACCTGGGAAGCCTTAAATTTTATAGCTGAATGAATGTTATTTAATTGCAAAAAATTATATAACTTTATTACTTTTTAATCAGCCTTACCACACTCACTGACATTCGATTAGCAGTCTTTTAAACAAAAGTGATCCATACATATATTTATCTTTGGCTCTCAAATTCAACTTCCACTGCCAAAAGGAAATGACTGGATAAAAGCATAGAGATAAATGTGCAACATGTATGTTGCAGTGCCGTTTAAACCAAACAAAAACTGTACATTATGCAAATGTCCATTAGCATGGGGCATAAAATTTGTGTAGAAAAAGTTTAAATGTAGCTAATGCAATTCAATTTTACTTTTGTAAAAATATGCATATAAATAGAGAAAACACAGAAAGCTATATACCACTATTAACAATGGTTACATTAAAGGGTAATAAAGACTGTAATATATATTTTCTCATTTACTCTTTAATTTCCTAAACTTTTGGCAATAAACATGTGTTTTATAAACAATAAAGCCAACAAAATATTGATAATGGACCTAGTCTAAGAGTAATATTCCAGTTAGAAAATCATGAATTTTCTGAATTATCTCATTAGGACTGTTTGTTATGGATGGAAAATTCCCACAAAAAGAACCAGAAAGGCAACACTATGTAGAACAGTAAAAGATAGTGATGGGGAAATGACATCTGCTCTGTACATTATTCTTTTATGTAACTGTCAAAAGAAAAACAAAATTATTACTCAACTATTCATAATAAGACCTACATTATCCTTTTTAATTCAATGAATGATTTCAATAGGTTCCTCACGTAAGTGTTAGTTTACGTTTTTGTGGAAACTGCTGAATAGTAATGTAATGAAGTAGGCTGTGTAATTCCCAGTTTACATGTAAAATTTTTCTTAATAACAGATAGGTTTTAGCTATATCAGTCCAACCCAGTATTTGTATACCCATAAACAGCAACCAGACAACATGCCTCTCATATGAATAATCCTATTTTTCCTTAGTCCTTTCTCAAGCTCCCTGACTTGGATAATTTCTTCATTACTTTCTGCCTTTTCTACTGCATATTATGCTTAACAACTGTACCCATATATTGGATTGTACCAAGTTCTACTCAAGGGCAGATGTGGTGTGGTCTTAGAGCTCTAGGAAAAACGATTCTCAGCTCTGGTTCTGTGTATCCTCACATATCTTCAAACATAAGTATAGTGAATTATTAAAATAAATTTATTTCTCTGCTACTAAGATACTTATGGTTGACAGATTATAGGGGGACATGAGTAGATGGTATTAATATTATGAAATGAGGCAAGTATATGGGTTACAACTTCAAGAAATTTGGGAGCCCCATTCCAGAGCTAAATGATATGGTACACAAATATCAAAATAAGTGAAATATATCAATGTGTGTTAATCATTTTTCAAGCTTATTTTTCTATTTCCTCATTTGAGTTTCTGGCTATCATTTTAAAGTATTAAGTTTGATAGACTTGAATTAAAAGCCATGTGAAGATATAACAGTAATATGAAAAATAATTATATACTTTACATTGGCTGCAATGAAAGTCTTTCTGTACTAGGAGATGGAGCTTTGAAAGAAGGAAAACCAGGGATTCTAGTGGCTGCTAATATAAAAGTATAACCCACTAATATGGAAAGGAACTAAATAAGGTTTAAGTGAGTTTGGGATACAAAGAAAAACATTCTAATAATCAAAGACATCCAAAAAGGAACTGGTAGACTTGTGAAAAAGTGAACTCAACACCAAAAGAGATGTTTATGTATTACTGCACAGGCTAAATAATTAGACTTCAAAAATCACAATACGTTACAACTTTACTATGCAGAATGGGCAGAAAAGCACAAATAGATGACAACAGTTGAGCTTTGTAGTAAATGGATATGGTCCTGATACAACTCTGAATACTTGTCCTCCATCTTTCTTCCTCCTCACAACCAATACATGCAAGTGTTTCCTCCAGGCTAAGTGTTATTCCCCTAATACTTCATGCTGTCTTCTTACAAAAAACTCTTGTTTCCAGAACTTCCACTAACAACTTTCAGCATGACTCACAAATCTCCTAACTGTCCCCAATCCCTATGAAGAAGTTGTGGCATATTTTCAACAGTTCATTCATCCATACTAATAGCTACTGAATAATCAAGCACCAGTAATTCACTGTGCTAGAGGCTTCATACTGCATTCCTTTTATTTATATCTTCATTCTTACAATAGCCCCAGAAGTAAACTATTAAACCCACTTTACATGTGAAGAAACTGAAGCGAAAAGAGATTAACTAAATTTTCTTGGTCAAGATTTTTAATAGAAACATGTAATTCTCCAAGCCAGAATACTGAAGTGGGTAGCTGTTCCCTTCTCCAGGGCATTTTCCCAAGCCAAGGATCAAACCTAGGGTTTCCACATTGCAGGCAGATTCTTTACCATCTGAGCCACCAGGGAAGCCCAACAGAAACATAGTAAGTTGCAAAGCCAGAATTCATTCAAGTCTGTTTGATTCTAAAGCACAAGGCATTATGACAGCAAACATCCTCCTCTAAATATTCCATTGGTAGTACAAATGAATGCAACACTTGATTCAACAGCAACAATAAAAAGTTCCCCATCATCCTCTCAAGTTTTGAGCATGGAGTCACCTACAACAGTTCCCCGTTTTTAATACACATCTATCCTGAAGAATGTGTGTGCTTACCCAGTCGTGTCCAACCTTTTGCAACCACATGGACTGTAGCCTCTTCTGTCCATGGGATTTCCCAGCCAAGAATACTGGAGCAGGTTGCCATTTCCTGCTCCAGGGGATCCTCCCTACCCAGGGATCCAATCTGTGTTTCTTGTGTGTCCTGCATTCAGGTGGATTCTTTACCACCATGTCACCTGGGAAGCCCATCCTGAAGAACAGACTCTGGCAATTAATACATCTTTTCATTCCTTTATCTGTCTTGAATACCAGGTTGTTAGACTTAAGAGTCCTAACTGCTTTTTCTACTACTAGTCTTTTGCAGCTCCAATATACTGCTAAAGCATAAAAGTGTTCTTTTCCTCAAAACACTTGAAAAGCTCATCAAAGGCCTAACTAAAAAGTCAATTCCTATAATAGACCCTGCGCCAATATGGCCATCACTATCTCCTATAATTTCTCTTTAATGTAGTTCTTAAACTTCAGAATGTGTTAGAATCACCTGGAAATACCAGTTTTTGATCCAGTAGGTGTGAGGTGGGGCCCTAGAATCTACACTTTTTTTCCTCAAGTTCCCAAATGATGCTGATGCTGCTGGTCAGGAAACACTGTTTGAAAACAGCTATTCTATACAATGAGCTTCTTGAAGGCAGTGACTTGCCCATGTCTAGAATATGTTAATTTTTTAAGATTAGATATTATAACTTATAAAATCACTAAATAGTGATGTGTGCCTTCCATGTATTATGGGTGCAATGGTGCCTGCAGCACAACCTGTGACTCTTTAAAAAGCATAATGAGCAGGGGAGAGATGAGCAGCTCAGTAAGTATTTACGATAAATAAGACTCTGATGCTGGGAGGGATTGGGGGCAGGAGAAGGGGACGACAGAGGATGAGATAGCTGGATGGCATCGCTTGACTCAATGGACGTGAGTTTGAGTGAACTCCGGGAGCTGGTGATGGACAGGGAGGCCTGGCGTGCTGCGATTCATGGGGTTGCAAAGAGTCGGATACGACTGAGCAGCTGAACTGAACTGAAGTACCCCTACAGAATGGATAATGGGAGCCCCCCAAAGGGCAGCTAACCCATTCTTGATGGTCCAGGAAAGGTTTCCTATTAGCCTAGGCTGAATTTCTTAGGAAGTGGACACGTGAAGAGGATATGGAAGCTGAGGGACTGAAGAAAGCCCTGAGACAAGTTAAAACCAGTTTGAGCAATTCTCATTAGTTCAGTATGGGTGGAACAATTGGTTAAGTTAGTATTATGTTGCCCTTCAACATTGTGCTTTTCTTCTCAGCAAAAGTACCCTTCTATTATATAGATACTTGCATTTTTCTTCTCCCACCTATAAAATCTTATGTATCCGTAATGGCACTTATTAAATGCAACACCCATCATACAGCCTCTTATAGCTAGGATCTTATTTTCCTCATGTGATCTTACATCTCTCTAATGGCATTTTACATGCACTGCTGCTTATTAAAGCTATCTATTTTTCCTCACGTCCTTCATCTACCCTCACAAAACTGGATATTGAGGGTTTTATTTTGAGAATCAAAACTGAGTCTCATTTTTCTGGATATACCTGCAATCAATGCATTAAAAAAAAGGCAGAGACTTAATGCATGTTTGTTGATAACTAGTGATATGGCATGGTGACACGAGAATGTGGATGTTTCCAAGATAATGAAGTGCCTTAAAGGTCAAAAGGGAATTTCGTTTTGTATATAAAACTAAGATGTAGTATTAAGTTTTTCTCTAAACGTAATATACTTGATACTAAAGCTATAATAAACATTCTTTACCTCAAATTACCAAATAAACTTTCTAATAAACATTTGGAAAAAAAATTAGAGTGGATATTTCAGACCTAAAGTCACAGTGATTTATGACAAGAAAAATATTTTCCATAATAATATATAATATCCATAATATCTATAATAATATATATCCATAGTAACAATGGATATAGTTGCTATTTGTTGTAGAAATATTCTGCTTCATCATATACATTATAGAAACAGTTAGGAAGGTTTTCTAGAAAAATATAAATAGTCCAGGTTTTTCTTTTTCAATATTTAATAGAATATTTCATTCATACTAAAGTTCATGGACCTTTAAAAATCCACCTATACATCTGATACCAAGTATGTCATATTATTAAAGATAATATGTTTTTCACATATGCTAAACTACAAATAGTATCTTCCTGATTTGTCCAGGTAGCAAATTCAGTGTCTGTAAACAATGGCAAGTCTTACTAGTTTAAATGTAACCCCCAACTTGGACACTGAAATGTATTTTATATATAGCACAAACAGAATTAAAATGGTCCGACAGAATTTTTAAGGTATCCCAAGAGTTTAAAGCCACATGCTCTGCTTTCTTGTAGACAGGGCTTGTAATTGCTTTGATCAGGCTGAAGCAGATACCAAGGATTCTTGGGTAAATGGCAACATAAGTGGGCAGGTCCTTGGACAATGGGTTGCCCGGATTAGGTACACAAAGGGCTTTGGGGTTGGCGTTAAAGAGGTGAGTCTTCCTTTTCTCTTTGTACATGGTGAGAAGAAGTCTCTGATCCCTTTAGGACATTCTCTAGCCTATCTGATTCCTAAACAATAGGTGGTGAATAATTTGACTAACAAATGAAAAGACTATGGTTCCAAGCAGCCAAAGTTACAAATAAGCATAAAAGAATGTAAGCCTATCAACTTAGACCTTTGCCTCTGTTACAACTGTATTTGAAATTATGAAAAAGCATCTCTAGAAATACAAGTAGGAAGATAGGACATTCTTAAAATATTTTCAGTTATTATCCTTCAGAAGACAAAGTAACAGATCCATTCATTAATAATTACACACACTCCTGTGTAAACACTGGCTCTTACTCATGGTTGTAATGTTTAAATGATACCTATTCACAAAGTAAATTTCAAAGAGGCTTGAAGTGTGCCTATATGAATGTCTGACAATATGAGTCACACCATACCCAAATGTTCCTCTGCTCTTTTCAAAAGCACTAAAGAGACAATTCAATAAACAACCCATCACATTCAGACTAATGACACTGTGTCTTTGTCAAATGTTTTGGTGCTGAGATATTACAGTGCTCTGTTCTCCTGCATTACTGAAACATTTCAAAACATTTCAGAATTAATGATTTTTGATGAACAGTATCTTTCAAAGACCCCAGAATCACTAAATTTGAGTACCAATCTAAAAACTTCATCTAAACTTATTTTTTTCACACAATATATTTGTGTGATATATTTGGAGATATCCTAATTTTGCTTTTTCACAATCATTCATTTAGTGAGTAGAAACAGATAATTACCCATGGTTCCAATAAAGAGGAATATAAGCTGAAAGGTATGCATTTGGTTAAGGACTTAAATGCAAAAAAAAAAAAAAAGTTACTTTAAATTCCAGCATAGAAGACTTCTCTGGTGGTCCAGTGGTTAAGAATTCCGCCTGTCAACGCAGGAGACACGGGTTTGATCCCTGGTCCAGGAAGAGCCACATTCCATGGGGCAACTAAGCCCGTGTGTCACAACTACTGAGCCTGTGATCTAGAGTCCATACATGCTCCACAACAAGAGAATCCACTGCAATGAGAAACCTGTGCACTGCAACTAGAGTAGCCCGTTTGCCACAACTAGAAAGCCCATGTGCAGCAACAAAGACGCAGCACAACCGAAAAATAAATAAGTAAAATTTAAAAAAAATTCCAGCATGGCATAATTTAAGTAGGTAATTCAGAGTATTAGAAATGACCCAAGGTTCTATCTATTACAAATGAAACCTTAGTACTGATTATTTTTTACAAACATGACTAGAAGAGATAATCTTGGGAAAAGATGAAGGGAACAAACATTCAAAAAGAAGGAATTAAAAAGTTTTATTTTCATTACAGGGAATACTCCACAATTTTATGTCTTTATTCACTGAGCCACTCTTCATCTCATGGCCTCCTTAAGTATTTATACAATGAAATAAGACTCTATTAAAACACTGTTTTTTAAACGCATGTTTTTTATGTGGTTTAATTTTACTATAAAACTTGGACCATGTTGAGCTCCTCACAATTTGAATTTACACATATGTTTTGGTAGCTAATATTTTCATGTGAATTTCACAGACAGTCACATATATAATACACATGTGTGTGTGTGTATGTGTGTTTTATTTAAGAAAAAGCATAGAGAACACAGTTTCTCACCGCTGAAGATGGATAGGGAGTCCAAGAGAGAAAACCAACTTGAAGACTACAAGCAGTACTTTGTTTTTCACCTATTGTACACCACCTTCCCGGAGTCTTTCTCTATAACCAAGAAGTTCTGAGGGTTAAATCAGAATTTCTTGACTGACTCATGAGGAAGCTCATGGAAGGAAGAAAATAACACTCATGATTTTTTTCCATTTAGTTCTACAGATCACCCACATTGTTTTTACCAAAGGTGATACAGTTCCACATCCTGTTACTTGCATTATCTTCTATTACCTATCCTGTTACCTATATAAACTGCACCTTTGTATCATTGGTATCTCTGCTTCTGGTATAGTTTAGCATCTTGAGCAACTCAATATACCAACTCAGTACGGTATTTGGTAATATTTTGGTCTCTGAAGGCCAAAAGTTTATTTTGAGGGGCTTCATGGTTCACATTCGTATATGCTATAGGAAACTAAATCAAAGCCCATTTTACTCTTATTTCATTATCATTCATGGTATTCTTTAACTTCTCCAAAACATAAAATTCAGTGAGTCTAAAAGCCTCTGCTAGGGAGACACGGAGAAGGAAGACAATCATGTAACAGTAAAAGAATGTGGGGATGAATCTTTGGTCATATCACAGAGCTTCCTTACCCACAAAATCAGTGGGATAATTTCAAAGAACCATAATAACACAAGTTTTTAACTAAAATTTTTATAAAGATACTTGCATGGGTTAAATTTTAACTTAATTTTATGTTTGCATATATACGGAAATTTTACATCTCAGTCATTTCTTCTTATGTTTCATTTCTGTTCTCCTTGCAAAGACATTGAAAATGTGTATTTTAAAATAGAGTCTTAAAAAAAAAAATAGAGTCTTAGTCACCAAAGCTAAGGGATGAAACATTGTTGTCTAAAAATCTATACATCCTATTTGTAAGAATTCTGAGAAAGAATAAAGAAAACATCTATATTTATGAAAAATTCAACTTAAACTTAATTTAGGAATCAAAACAAAAATGTAATTAAAGTAACCAAAGCCAACTATTCATAAAGAAACATGTTTAAAATCTATAACTTTTCTATGAATAATTTTATAATGTCATTTACTGGTAGACATTTAACAGATATGTGTATTTGAAAATACTAGCAAGTACTGCAATAGATGTCTGCATTTATCAAAACAAAACCAAAGAATGTGCATATATGCATTTATATAGCTAAATAAACAGTAGTCTACATCTTTATTAACAAAAAGTTTTAGTTTAAGAAGTTCCATAATGGCTGTAAATACTTTCACTGTAGATGTTATCTTCAGAAATCATTTTATCAGAAATGCAACAACTCAGACAAAAAAGGTAATTCCTTGTCAGTTCTAAATGGGGCCCCATGAACTCTCTCTGCCATTTGTCTCAATTTTAAAATACCCTTTATTGTCCAGTATTACAGTAATAAGATGAGAGGAAATATGAAAGTGATGAGTAGTTACATGGCCTAGAATTTCAGCCACAATGTAGCTGAGAATGTTAATTTAGTGTATGAAACCTATATTTGAATCATAGGGCTAAATAACTTAAAAAGAACTTAACATTATTAAAATTATCTCTTGAATTTCCAATTTTATGACGCTCTAATGTATTTCTCTTTCATGCAATAATTTTTTATCTTCATCAGGCAGCTGTAATCTACTAATTGCCCACCTCTATTATAGACATAAAGTAAATCAGGGAACTGTAACTGACCGATTTCTGTCTTTTTGATACATGTAGGAAAAGGGATATAGTTATTGACATTGATTTGCAAATGAGCTGCACACTTAAAAATCCAGAGTAGGAAAGAACATCAGCCAGGAGATACATTTTAAACATACAAAATAATCACTTATACGGATACATTTTAAAATTCCATGTAAAATATTTAACCTATTAATTTTATGTTGACACTGAAAGATATTTCTAATAATAAAAAAAATTAAAGCTAACCATATTTAGAACCAATTAGTCTTTTCCTGGTGGAGCTAGGAAGAATTGTATAAATTAGAAAGAAATAAGTCAGGATGCAGTGATTTGCAGAAAAAATAAATTGGTTCACAGGAAGTTACCAATATTAAGGTATCATACAACTTATCTTCTTTATATAAAGACTTAAGATAATTTTAGTTTGATAACAGAAAAATCATAAAATATTATATTAGATAATAAAGTAATGAATCTATTTCTGTAGGGATAATAAAACATAATTTATATAAATATGTGGTAGTCCAAAACCAGTTTCCACACATTCTCATCAAATCCACAATATTCAGTGTGAAATAAAAGAAACCATATCCTATACAAAGTAGAATCTGAAATAAAATTTTACAATGAGGAACTGAAATCTTTGATGTATTATTTTTCCTAATTTTTGGTAAGTGTCTTTTCATGGTATTTTCCCCTTCCAAAAGAAAACAATTCACTTGCTCTGTTTTAGAATACCAATTTCTTAGAATCCTAATAGAATTATTTTAGGATATTATCATAACCATTTATTAAGCAATATGTTAAACAACATGCTAATATACTTAATCTCTGTACTCCAGCCACATCTTGTGTTTACAGGGATAAGAAAGGAGGTATACTGCAAATACTGTCATTTGAGTTTTCAATACTTTTGTTGTAAGAAATTATAAGATAAATATTTTCTCTTTTGAGAAAGGAGGACAGAAGAAAATAGGCGAGAATAAAAAAAAGTACTGAAAAAGGTGAAGAACGTAGGAGAAATCGTCAAGTGAGAAGAGGTGAGGATGGTAAAGTAAAGAAAACTTAGAAGAAAAACCTAAAAAATAAAGACAACAATTATACATATTTAAAAAAGAGAGAAAGCACATTGGTGTTAGCCAATATTGTGGTACTGAATCCACTCAATGAACTACTCCTTCCAGGCAACAGGATAAGGGCAGGGCAGGGGGAAGGGATTTTTGAGTTTTAATGGGTCACCACACTCTCCATCCATTCTGATTACATTGGCTTCCCTTTCAAACAATACTCGCCTGTTGTTCTGAGGTTGAAGGAACAAGAGGGTGAAGAAAGAGTCACAAATGAGAGACTAGAGTGAGAAGAAGAGAATAAAGGAGACACTGCTGAGAATTATATAAATGAAGTCAGAATGACCTTTCCAGATAACTCAATAGTCCTTTATCTCATTCCCTTCTCCCACCCCCATGACATCAGCTGCATTCTTGTTCAGTAATGTTTACCATTTAGGGGGTAACAAAACCCACTAGTTTACAGTGTTCATCTTCCATCTCTTACTGATCACTGTCAAACACCCTGACTGTTTGTTGTAGGCTATCTTCTTCTTGACTACCCCAACCTGGTTATTTTCCCTTCCAGTAGGCTTTATAGCCCCATCTACTGAACCCTTTCTTGCCATAACGTAGTCACCAGGTTCCAGAAGACTTTCCAAAGTAATAGTGAATATGTTTTAATATATACAAAAAATAAAAGGAAAATTTTCCAACTGCTAGATTCAACCATCACATACTCCATTCTTTTCAACTGATATTCCTAAGAAGAAAGTATCTTTTTTTAGTATGGATAGACTTTTATAACACTTACACACCAAAAACAGCAAAGACATGAAATTTTAACAGATTCATTAGGAATATGCCCAAATAGATTTAATAACTATAAGTAGACTCATCAGCTAAAAAAAAAAAAGTGTTAAAAGTGCATCATGAGGGCAGAGTTGCTGGTTCAAACTATGCCGAGGTATCTCCCAGAGAGGAATGTAGTGGCAGATGAAGTAGAAAAAATCTTGGGAGATTCCAGCAGCCTTTGAGGAGTTGGATCTTCACTGGCAGGGAGGACATGCAATAGGGCTCAGTCTGCTTTGCTTGGATGCTCATGAGTTTTTCTTCTTCCTACCTGGCAGCCAGTTTCTCAGCCACAGAAGTATGTTGATAAGAAAAGCTTAAAAGCCACTTATAATAAAGAATATAGCAACGTGAAAAAGGACATAAAACTTCCAGTTTCATTTTAAATAAGAAAATATATATATTTAAAAGAGCAAACTGTAAATACACACACACATATCTAATTGAACATCTTGAAGATATACCATACTAGCAATTTCAAAAATAGTATTTGAATTCATCTATGATTATTCAACTTTCTCAGACTCTTAGGGGAAAATTTCACATTGCTTTTCTAGTTATTTTATAATAAGAAAAGTAGTCAAATTTTATATTGTACATTACTACCTATAACAATAGGGAATTTTATAATTATAGAAAAATACTAACAGCTAATAACATTCAAAACATAAAATTGAAGATTACTCTTTTCATTCTTGAACCTATATTGGTATAGAATAATACTGGTAATATCTCACTGTTCTGGTTAGTTAAATACTGGATTAAAATATGTATTTCAAAAGCATTAGGCAATATTTTAATGTAAATATATCATAACAAACCCCTAATATCTCTGGTTATGAATGCAGGGACAGAAGGGATAACTGTAGACTGCAAATAACTTATACTTGTTTCAACTAATTTATCGATCTATCAAACCTTTCATAATAACAACACTAAGATAATGTCCATTCCCTCACCTTTGTATACTGTCTCGTAAGAAGTAAAAGCCACTGCACAGACCACAATGGGGGCAATAGCAAGAAAGAGAGGACACAGCAGGGTGCATTTAATGAAAGATACCATTCATGCACAAATATGGCTCAATTTGAACAAAAAGAAGGCAATCTGCTAATTGATCACATTATTAAGGTCACTTTGATGGAATTCAACATAATTTCCTGTCAGACAATGTCTCTATCCAAAATCAATTTGTAGGTTGCAGTAGCAGTCTGCTAAGGACTTGGACTCCAATTGGCCCAACTGTTGTAGTAGATAAAGGGAGGTTGGAAAGTTAATTTCTGTGGAACTTCTAACACATGCCTGGGGTTGTTTTTTATGTATCTTGTCTATCTGGAGGAAGGGAGTGAGTGAGGATGTAGCAGTAAAGTTAAATTTCAACCCCATTTCTAATTTCAATTAAGCCGAACCACTACCCAAGTTATGTAAATTCTCACTTCCTCTATTCTCTACCCTTGGCTCTGTGTGACCTCTCCCTGAACCTTAAGATTTACTTACAGGATTGTGGGAATTCCTCCCCTTTTGTTTGATAATCTTACAATTTGAGTTTGGGGAGGGAGTATAATAAAACTGAAGTAAGAGCATGGACCTTGGAGTCAGTGAGCTTTGAGCTGTGGGTGGGTTAAATAATCATTCAGTCTCCACATACACCTTCTTCATAGGATTATTGTGAGGAGTTAATAACATAAAATATGTGAAGGGCTTAACATGATGCTTGGCACACTGTAAGAACTCAGGAAGTGTTGGCTCCGGTTATTATTATTGAAAAGATAAACTCAAATAGTTATCATGACTCACTTAAAAAATCTATAGGTCAATTTCAGAGCAAAAACTGAAAGCAAGTTCCTCCAACCATCATTCTGTTAGTTTCTAATATTTTAGAATATTCCTGCAATAGAAAGATGTGTTGACACATTCTCACAGTATTTAAATATCACCAATCCATATAAATTTTACTGGTTCACTTTAAGTCTTTTAAAGACTTTCATATTCAACAGACATGAGAATCTTTGCTCCACCGAGTATCCTTTTAACAACTTTATTTCTCATTAGAGACTAATTTCTATCCTCTTAGTATTGACTAACTGGAAATAGGTCAAACTATCCAACAGACATCATATTTGCTAAGGTCACATTGTAGAAGTGGAGGCAGTGTGAACATCAGGAGGAGCTGCCAATTTACTTAAGCAGCTGTTTTATCCCACTGCCCAAATCCTCATCCTAGAGGACAAGAAACTACTCAGGATAATGACTTTGTACTGTATAGTTTCTAGTCATGAGAACTTACTCATCATCAAAACTGTTACACAGTGGAAAGGCTCTGTTGATTACCAATATTCTCTATTAATTACCCTCAACTAGCTAACAATAATTAGTATTAACTTTATACCCCCATACATATAGTTTTTCATACTTTCATTAACTTTTATTCACTTAGAAAATGAACTTATTGAAGAAATGTCATAAGTTTAATTATCAGTGTTCAGGAGCCTCTCCAAGATATTACAAACTTCTCATTCAAACCAAATTTAAAATAGCATCTGCCTTAATATCAAAATCACTGAGAAAGATCAGACTTTTCACATGAGTCTTCTTACCCTCCAAATATAGTCTTTCTTCTATGACTAGAACAGGCAAAACCAAATTTCGTTAAAAGGTACAGTAGGAAATAATTACTTACTCTGAAGAGTCAGTGAGTAATAAATAGAACATTTACCAGGAAAAAAATGTTTTTCTTTTAAAATGTGGATTATAAATCAATAATCAGATTATTTTAATGTTAACTTCACTTTTTAAAAACCATATATTTTATTTTGGCAGAGATAGAGCAAGTGAGATAGAAACTAGTCCAAAATGAAAATCATATGATGTTAATTTTTAAAATCTAAGATTAAGAAAAATTGCCCTTGAAAATCTACTATAGGCACATAATGTCACTGTCATTCTCAGCCTAGAAAGGGAATCATGAGGTTCAAAGAACAAAAAAAGAAAAAAAAATTATGAACTTATTTAGTTAAGTGCAATAGTTTTAAAACTTAAACTATAGTTCTCTTTTGGGAAATGAACAGCCAATTCAGCTACTAAAATTTAAAATAAAAAAAGTGACATGAAAATAAATCAATCTGCCAGATACTTTAATGAACAAATCAATGTTAAAGTAGATAAATGAATGTATGGTGCTATAAAACATATCTACTAGGTAACTTGATAATTTTTTTAAATGAAACTTAAAAGTTATACTAAAAAATTTGAATTTGTACACACTATCACTTTAATTTCTATTCCAAAATGGTCATCCCAGTTCATGGGGTAATATTATCCATATAGAATTCTACATCTAACATCAGCCACCAACAATAAATCCTCATGTTATTTTAAAACAATGCCTTATCAAATTTCTTAAGATAATTAAGAAAAACAGTCATTCAGTTATTTTTCAAAAGGCTACTTAAATATTTTATACAGAAACAGGCATTTCATTTCATTGTTTTCTTTTAAAGACTTAAGCAATCTTTGTATTAGTTCCTCCCACTGACTTGTAAGGTAATTATACATACCACAGTCTGATGATTAACTTGAATCACTTCATCGCCAGCATGGATCTTCTTGCACCGATCCGCAGGTGACTAAATTAAACATGAAGGAAATGATAAAGAATGTAAGTTTTATCAATCATTTCCTCTCTATGGAAACACTATCATAAGTTCACTCCTTTAAATTAGATCAAGAGCTTAATTATAATCTTCATAAAATTAAACTAAAAAAATGTTACTAATATTCGATATTTAATTCAGATGACCATTATATCTACTACTGTAGGCAAGAATCCCTTAGAAGAAATGGAGTATCCCTCATAGTCAACAAGAGTCCGAAATGCAGTACTTGGACGCAGTCTCAAAAATGACAGAATGATCTCTGTTCGTTTCCAAGGCAAACCATTCAGTATCACAGAAATCTAAGCCTATGCCCCAACCAGTAATGCTGAAGAAGCTGAAGCTGAACGGCTCTATGAAACTCCAATACTTTGGCCACCTGATGCGAAGAACCGACTCACTGAAAAGACTCTGATGCTGGGAAAGACTGAAGGCATGAGTAGGGGACGACAGAGGATGAGACGGTTGCATGGTATCACCAACTCAATGCACCTAAGTTTGAGCAAGCTGCGGGAGTTGGTGATGGACAGGGAAGCCTGGCGTGCTGCAGTCCACTGGGTAGCAGAGAGTTGGACAAGACTGAGCGACTGAACTGACTAAATATTTGATATACTATTTGTATTCTATGTAAAACTAATGACAGAAAGCAGGAATGTAAGACAATATATAGATATTTATGTTGTAAAAGACCATTATGTTTCTGAGACCATTAGGGAAAAATAATAACGGCAGATTGTAAACAGGCAACCCTCTCAGTAGTTCTACTGGGGCATCTGGTTCAAAAATATATATGTTAAAACATAATCTTTTAAAACTTTGGTCTTTTTCATTTAATACAAATAATTCACATTAACTTCAGCAAATATTTTCAAGTACATCTTTATGATCAGCACCAAAGCTGTGTCAACTAATGATTATATCGCTAATTTATTTCATCATTAATACCATCAATTCTGAATAAATGAGAAAAGCAAATTGAAAGGATAGCCATTAGGTCAAAGTTACATTAAATAACATTATTTTCAGTATCTAACTACAAGAGAATCCTATTTCTAATGTTTCATGCAGCATAATACATTAGCAAAACCACATTAAATAAACTAAAATGCCAACATTTATACAGGATGTAACAATTTTATCATTTTTCCTCTTTATTCCCCAAAGAGATTAAAAACAAAAACAAACAAGAAAAAAAAAACTAGTAAACTAATATTGCCAAGTTTTCTGAAGTTTTTAGGAAACTAAAATGAGATTTAAGATAGAAATTTCATAATACTGTAAGAATTTAAAATACTGTACTATTCTTTATTTTTCCCTCTAATGACTATTGATTATGTATATTAGACATTTTAATGATAATGTGCATATGGGTTTTTGAATAGGCAGAAAATGTATTTTATGAAAAAAATGTATTTGTGTATTTATATATGTGTTAATTTATCAAACACAACTATAAATACTGTAATACAATTCATTATTATCTATTGAAAGGAAAAGAAGGATGATATGGTGATGGAACTGCAAAGTAAAATGCTACTTTTAAGACACTGGAATAGGATTTTCTTTAAAAATTATTTATAATAGGCTAGAATCCAAGGTTAGATGGTATCTCAGGGAATTCTACTTATTGAAGGAGTAACACAGCCACACAATTAAGAGGGTAGTTTACCTAGGATGTCAACTCAACTTTAAGAATAGTGTCACAACAAGAAAAAAACAAGCATTTATTTCACAGCACCTACCAAATCAGACAAGACCATGTAACATTTCTGAAAAGTTTGTAAATAGAGCTGTAACTATAGAGTCGGTCCCAGTGCTATTTGGCTTACAATTGATCCTTTTAAATGAGTGTATGAAAAAAAAATCAAGTCAATGGCTCTAATTCATAATGTAAAAGAGCTTGATAGTTGTTACATAAAATTCAAAGAAACTGAAACAACTTTTTGCACAGGGAAGTGAAAAAGGAAACAATTCATACAAAGTATAGACTTTTAGTGTTAAAATTTATCCTAGAGAGAGTTTATCCAAACCCCTAATTTTACAAAGGAAAAACTAAGAAACTAGGGTATAGCAAAACAAAATGACTTACCCACTTAGTGAGCAGCTTTACTAAGACTTAACACAGATCTAATGATAAATGACTTAGGGTACCAAAAATAGTGAAATACTTTCAAGAAAAAAGAATTAAATGATGAACTAGTAACATACCGTTTATATCTGAACTACTCATAGAATCAATCCTTCTTTGGTCACTCATCCATTTATAAAATATTACTAATTAATATAAACAATGCATAGTGCTCAACTTATTTTTTTTTAACAGACTCCATACAATGTAGAGAGATTGTTTTGATCAATTCTTCAAGATACAGTTAGTTCAAAATAACCACTTCTGTGATTCCTTCCTTGTTTTTATTTGGCAGCATTTACTATTTTTTTCCTTTGTCCATCTATGCAAATTTCAGGATCTGTTTACACAGATAAATCTGTACTTGTATGCCTTAGGGGCAGCAAGTTAGTTTAATTTAAAATTTTTTTCAATACCTAGTTTCAAGTCTGGAACACAACAGACATGAAGCAGAGTTTTGCTAAATGAACAAATGATCAAACAAATGATCAGTGGAATGTACACACCAATGAGAATGATCAATCAGTGACAAGAGTATAGTTTATAAGTATCTCACTGCATTTAAAAATGTTAAACAGCTGACAATATGCAAATAACGTATTCTTGATCTCATTTAACTCTTATATTTAATAACAATGAGATGCCAGCACAAAACTGCAACTTCAATGTATTTCACCATTCACAAGAAACTAAGTGAAGTGGAGGGGGAAAAAATCAACAAATGGTTAAAGTAATAGGTGAATTAGATGAAATAATGTTGTCTTTTTTAAAAAAAACGCTGGTAAAATGTTGAGAACAATAATAACTTGAGATTTAACTAATTTCACCTCAGTCTTCTTTGAAGGAACATGTTATAAACATGATTTGTCAGAATTTCTGAAAGAAAAATATCTGAAGCTCAAAACCTGCTTAAGAGAGTGGGATGGAAATCTGGGACAACCAAATGCAGAAATAATGACTTATTATGCAACTCAAATCTATTATAGTGATCATGTTAATGTCCAACACAATCATTTCACATTTCTATAGCTCTTTCTTTATAGTACAGTCTTTCATATTTATTATCTTATTTAATTTTCACAATAACCTAGTGAGGTATGCAGTACAGATAATATATTATTTACGATTTATAGTTGAGGACGGAAAAGGAAATGGCAACCCACTCCAGTATTCTTGCCTGGAGAATCCTGTGGACAGAGGAGCCTGGTGGGCTGCTGTCCATAGGGCTGCACAGAGTCGGACACGACTGAAGCAACTTAGTATGCACGCACGCATGCATAGTTGAGGAAATCAAAGCAGTGAGAGTGTAAATGACTCGTCAGAAATTACACTGTCAACAAAATCAAAATTGGGTGTACAGCCTAGACTTAGTGACTCTGACCTACTGCTTGCAGTGGAGCAGGTCTCAAAACCACCTTTTTAAAAATATATATAAATTTATTTATTTTAATTGGAGGTTAATTACTTTACAATATTGTATTGGTTCTGCCATACATCAACATGAATCCGCCACAGGTATACACGTGTTCCCCATCCTGAACCCCCCTCCCTCCTCCCTCCCCGTACCATCCCTCTGGGTCATCCCAGGACACCAGCCCCAAGCATCCAGCATCATGCATCGAACCTGGACTGGCTATTTGTTTCATATATGATATTATACATGTTTCAATGCCATTTTCCCAAATCATCCCAGCCTTACTCTTTCCCACAGAGTCCAAAAGACTGTTCTATACATCTGTGCACCTTTTAAAAGAGAATCTCTTATTAAAAAACAGACTGGTCTCCAGAGCTAATTCAGTAGGTCTGGGGTGGGGCATTCCCAAAGGAAGCTGATGCTGCTGGTCCAGGGATGGACTTCACTGTGAAAATGGGCCGATCTATATCATGCTGCCCCTTCACTGAATAAAGTTCAATTATACTTCAGGTATTCAGGAAACCTAACTTATCTGATGTTTCTTTCTTACACAATTTAAGTTTCCTAATAAAACTACACTATTTGTCAGATGGAGGTGGATTCTTTTGGATATTACAATAACTTGTCATGAATCAGAAAATATTTAACAATTCTCTGGCTTTGAACACAAAACATCTGATTTACTTCAGATAAATAGCTATTCTCAACTAACAAAAATGACTGAAATTCTCCCCAAATCAGTGCTTACTAACTCAGTATGTCTTTTTAGTTGTATATTTTAATCTGTTTATTTCCTCAGAAGTAAACCGGAATTATGTAAGTGCCATAAGATGGTTAACAATAAAAGACAAAACATACTCCAAAATTTGAAATGTTAGAATACTTACATTTTCTGTAGTTCCAGTAATTACATGGAGGCCATCATATGTTGATTTAATATACATACCCTAAAAAAACACAAAAAGACAGCATAGGAAAACAAATGAAAACTGAAATATTTTCAAGGATATTATAACCTCATTTACAAAAAGAATTGCCCTATCAAGTTAAAATTGCCATTGCCGCAGGGATGAATCCATGATTCAATAAGGCTGTCTTTAAACTTTAAGAAATTCCTATTTGAATGTTCTGGCTTCTAAAGTTTGCCTGAAGAAGCCTGTACTCAGCTTAATCAAATGATTATTTGAATAGTGAACTTACAAAATGCCTCATGGTAATTCAATATCCTGAAGAACATAGTTCACTCTCCTCAAAATCCATACTACATGTGCTGTGGCAAAATAAAAGTTACAATGGGAAATTAAAATATTGGGATATTATTAGTTTATTATATTTGATACATATTATACAATAAAAAGTAGGTTTCTATAGAGCCACTACAGAACTACTGGACACAGAATAATGATAAAATATTGTTTATATAAAAATTTTTTTTCTGTTCCTCTTTTGTGGTATCTTACACATTCTGTCTTAATCTTATTGCTGAAGTTTTAATAATTACATCCAATGACCTATCAATAATTAACAGGTGGAATTCCCTGGCAGTTCAGTGGTTAGGGCTCCACACTCTCACTGCTGAGGGCCCAGGTTCAATCCCTGGTTGGGGAATTAGATTCCACAAGCTGCACAATGTAGCCAAAAATGAATAAATATTTAAAATTAAAATCATAATAATATTAATTTAGAGGTAATGTGTGGCACCCCTCCTCCCAATAAAGAAGAAATTCCGTTTCCATTTAAACAAAGTGATTTCAGAAAAAGCTTCATTAAAAATAAAATATTATCTAGAAATCTTCAAATTATTAAAGTTTTAAGAACAAATGAAACCTTTAAGTTATGCCAGTTATGACAGGACCCTAAAAGAAATTACAAGAAAGGATTCACATTTTAAATACTGAAACATTTTCATTTAAATAAATCAGAAAAAAAAAAAAAATAGATGATTCTCTGAATGGCCTTTTTTCCTAAGGAACATTCTGATAAAAAATTTACTGAGTTTTACTTTGAAACTAATTTGCATCTCAACTATTGACTTCAAAAATTAAACAATACTAACTTTAAAATAAACCTGAAGCCTGAAATATAAGGGACTTAATAACTAAGAACAATCATTTTGGAAAAAGAAGACATTTAAATAATTATGTGTAGACAATTGCAGTGTTAATTTCCTATACCTGGATGTTAACATTTTGATATCTAAATGTACTTGTGTTTTCACTAAAAATAACTAAGAAATAAAAACAAGAAGCAATAAGCTCATGGCCTGGAATTATTAAGAAGTCATTGGGTAGGTTTTAATTCAGAAAAGTTATTTCAGTAATGTCATATGTCTAAGATGTTGGTATTAGTTCAGAGACTATTTAAGCCTGGATCTCTTACTGTGAAACAAAATAAATGTAATTTTACAAGATGTTCATTTATCTGTGAATTCTAATTTCTTATATGAAAGTTCATCATTTTATATGAAATAACTAACCTCAACAAACATAAAAATGGAAATTAATTAAGAAATTGGTTAGTTCTTGGCTACAACCATATGGTAATATTCAACCTTATACAGGTGACAAGTATATAACATACTTTATTTAATCCCATTATTTATTGGAAGGTAATGCAACAGTGCTACATAGAACAGGACAAGATTCTTGCAATCACTTCCCCCATGGGAGTTACCAAATGACATCAAATTAATAAAGAATTTTTAAGTACATTTGTAAGAGCGAAACACTAAATTTTGTTTTAGTTTTTTTACATAGAAGGATTGTGAGAGGATTAAGTGGAAAAAAAAACAGTGAAATAAAACAATATAGCAATATATAACTTGGACATACACAACAATCATCACTCAACATTATCTATCACTATCATCACTAACAGCTACTTGTTACAATCTGCTAAGGATTGTGTTAGTGTTTGACATTTATTTACAATGGTCTGTGTGGTACACACTATGATTCTCTCTGTTTCAGGAATAAGGAAACTGAGTTACTGATAGACTGGGCAGGTCTGCCAAAGGAGGTGAAGCTGTGTTTTGAGCCCAGACAATATTCTCAACCATGAGGCTCCTAATTTACAGATTTATTAACAGAAGGGTTGTCTACCTTCACTTTCCTTATTAGAACAGAATATTTGGGAATTGTAGATACTGAGTCAAACAGTCACTGTTTAACATCCATTCTAAAAAGATGAAGACCTCTCTAGCACACATATACTAAGTTCAATGTGGTTATAAAAGAATAACTGGGTTTGACCTTTTACAAATTTATTTTAATCACCTACCTCTTCTGACAACTGCAAGTAAAAGTTGATTATATTTCTCTCCACACTTCTTTCAACAGTGCATTACTGATTATGAATTAAGGTGTTTGATAAGAGCTCTATATAATTTCTTAAATGATTATGTCATAAAGAAAGTCTGGTCTCCTAAAATAAATATTTAGAAAAATCATTATATTCATCAGGATAATAAGAACTCATGGACATAATCTAGTTATGACTCAGGAAATGAAATCTGTATGCAATTACTACACATACCAGGAACTTTTAAAATGGCAATTGTAAACTAAAGCAAGTTATCAATTAGTTATAGGAAGAGGATTTCATCATTATATATAATTAAATGTGTAATTTATATTAAAGCTAATTTTTTTCAGATGGACAAAGTATATTTTTAAATGCTTAAATAAATAAGGATCTAGCTATGTATACAGAGTTCAGTTTTAGCAACTTCATAGTTATGAGCAATAAAACAAATAAAACATATTTTTAAAATGCCACATAGAATGAAGATATTTTGTTTTATGCAACAAACCATTCATTGTAACTGCTTTTCATAATCAAGACTGACTTCTTCAGCTTTTTCATCTTTCTGGTGGTACTAACAAGGAAAATGGTCAAAAGTCAGGCACAAACAGAAAGTAAGAGAAGAAACAAGTTACTTGGATGCGTTTCAAACTAATCATCTTCTGAATAATGAAGAGTTCACAGAAATACATCTGATCACTTGGTCACCTCTCAGAAAGGGTCAAACAGCAGAAGGACATGTAATTCAAATGATCCTTTTTTTGGGACTGAGACAAATCTGGTTTTCCATTTCATCAAAATCTTCATTCTTCCTTCCTTCCTTTTTTCTTTTAAAGCAATTAATTAATTCTGGAGCTGACTCCAACAGCTCCCTGTCTTCTGTTCAGCTTACCAAAATGACATTTGCTTTACTATCTTCAAATGGCGGTTAACCAATGGAGCCAAAGCAACCTCACAGTCAAGTCAATGGAATAAAGCATTTTAGGAGCGAGTCCAAGTGCCTAAACAGCAAAAGAACTCTCTAAAGCAAAGAGGCTTTCTCAAGGTTGCTCCCTAAGCCCTTTCCTCTCTATTCTTTCCCATCTCTTGGCTCTGATCTAGTTTTGATATGTTCTAATAGTTCTCATTTTCCTTTCTTTAACTTTTTGCTAATTATTGTTATTTAAAAGCATTTTAGAAGCTAGCTTGATATATTTTAACTATTACTAAGCACAATGCCCACTATTCCTTATAATGTTCAGGACTCTCAAAACTAAGAAATCCTAGGACTACTTTGACTACTTAGGTAGAAAGTTGATGAACAATCTATCTAGTTTATCAGTGCAAGAATAAAGCCCGTTACCTTTTACCTATGAGGGATGTTCTGCTTTGAAAGAGGCAGAAGATCATCTGCAGATGTTTTAAACTGATTAAACTTCATTAAAGCTTGGTATTCTCTCATGTTTTTCTGTTCCTTTCCTTCATTTAAACACTTCTATGGCTAAGCTCATGCTAAATGTCACCCAAATCCTCAAATCTATTTCAAATGTGACTAAACTTAAATCAAGTGATTTATTTTTTTTTTATTATTTTATTTTATTTTTTTTTAAATTTTAAAATCTTTAATTCTTACATGCATATTGATTTTTAAAATGATACCTTGAGTAAAGTTACATAAGATTTTTATTCAGTCATCTCCCCTTTAACATGAATCACATGAAATGGTTTTTCACATAACCCCTTTTATTAATATTCAATATGTTAGCTTTTTCTTTTTGTCCCTTGGAAATATTTTCCCAATGAAATGGTTTGGATTACCCTTTTAAATGGATTCCTCTAAGTAGTTCTAATTTTAAAGTCATCCTCCTGAACTTCTCGTACCTCCTTTTAGCCACCCCAAGTTTAACTGTGGGATAATGGAACAAACTTTGGTAAATTGCACCTCATTTAGATTTACCTGGATTTAATCTCTGCCTCTATTGTATGTTACGTTAATGTCATACACGGCAAACTGGTGAGGATCTATGATACCATTTTCTCATTAATACCTACTCTACAGAGTTGTGAGGATGATACCTGGTTAATGGTAGGTACTCACTCCTTCCTTTTCTCTACCAGCTCTCTTTCAGAATAACTGAACCTGGTTCTTGGCATTTTAAGTTCATGACTATTCCAAAGAGCACATCCAGCTCTACATACTTGAAATTAAAAAAATAAAAGACCCCTGTCCAGGGGGTCTTTTGAAAATAAAAATCAAGGTTTCATCAAGTCCATAAATGAGCAATGTGTTGACTCACTTCACATGGTTATTTTCACCTCATTATTTCAGTGGAAATTAGAGGGAATATTCAGGCTTTTTTTCTCAGGACAATACTGTCCTCAGAACTGCAAATTCATAGAGCTACAGGGAGCTTTAAAGAGGATCTAGTCCATCCCTTAGCACTCTTGCCTGGAAAATCCCATGGATGGAGGAGTCTGGCAGGCTGCAGTCCATGGGGTCACGAAGAGTTGGATACGACTGAGCGACTTCCCTTTCATTTTTCACTTTCATGCATTGGAGAAGGAAATGGCAACCCACTCTGGTGTTCTTGCCTGGAGAGTCCCAGGGACGGGGGAGCCTGGTGGGCTGCCTTCTACGGGGTCGCACAGAGTCAGACACGACTGAAGCGACTTAGCAGCAGCAGCAGCAGTCCATCCCTTCCTGCCCCTCACATTCTACAGATGAAAATATCACAGCCAAGGAGGTTTAATTTACTTCCTCACCTCTCCCATATCCCACTCACAGCTCTATTTTATGGAAGTGATTTGTATCCAGATTTTCTGTCTCCTACTCTAACATTACATAGTAGCAGTTCATAATTTCTCACAGTGCAAAGCACGCTTAAAGAACTTTCTTTCCTTCAGAACTACTAAAAGGGGAGATTTTAAAGAAGGAAAATCTTTAATACTACGGGTAGAAAGATGCTTTAAATAAAATCGGACTTTGTAAAACATAACTAAAAGGAAGTAAGAATTAAAATCATAAATATTACTTCAAATAAGTTTATAAACATTAAGATAAATTCTAAAACTAATAAAAATATAGCTAATAACACTTATAGGTTACAATGATGACATACTTTGGCTATATTTGAGATGCTAATTTCCATCTTTCCAGGAAAATACAGATACAAGCCACAAAAAGACAGGGAACTATGATTACTCAAAAGTAATTTGTTAAGCATCCAGAGAAAAGTCGTTCTATAGAAAACAGGACTTTAAGCCAAAAAAATCACTGGTGACCAATGAAGGTGTTGCTCCCAGAAACCGTTCTATATATATATATACACACACACGCACACACACACACATATATATACACATTTACACATATACCACACACATACATTCAATCGAAGAAGGAAGGTCACGTAAAAAGTTAAACCTGCACAGGAATCTATAAGAATATATTATCTGAATTACACTGTTAACAGTAGTTTTTAAGATTTCTATTTTCTAAAATATCCTTATTAGTGTTCTTGGAAAATTCACCTATAGGGAGAGTAGAAACAAGGTAGCATCAAACTATCATGAAATAGTTGTGTGGTAGGCAAGATGTTCTCCAGTCAGTTTCCTGTTTTTTTTTTTTTTTCATCTCTCACTTATTAATAGTAATATTATATGCTTTCCTTCTAGAGGCTCATTAAAAGACAAGGTATCCCTTGGGTTAAATTTAGAATCAATAAAATTTTTAATCAGGTGAACAAAATATAGAAGATTATCTTTATTATGACATAATAAAAAATACATCTCATAGATGTTAGCCTAGTTTTAGTGATATCTACCTGCTTACTTACCCTTAAAAGAAAGAAAAGATGTGAATTATAAAGAATATTGGGTTTATTTAGCCTATACAATCTAAGGGAAGAGAGACCTATTAAAACGAACAAACAAAAGCAAAATAAACAAAACACCCATTTACATCAGCAGGTAACACTGCAGTTTTTATTATGAAATTCTTAAATTTCCTGTAAATCTAAGGAACTTTGATGGAGAAGGCAATGGCACCCCACTCCAGTACTCTTGCCTGGAAAATCCCATGGACGGAGGAGCCTGGAAGGTTGCAGTCCATGGGGTTGCTGAGGGTTGGACCCAACTGAGCGACTTCCCTTTCATTTTTCATTTTCATGCATTGAAGAAGGAATTGGCAACCCACTCCAGTGTTCCTGCCTGGAGAATCCCAAGGACGGGGGAGCCTGGTGGGCTGCCGTCTCTGGGGTCGCACAGAGTTGGACACGACTGAAGTGACTTAGCAGCAGCAGCAAGGAACTTTGATAAGGGTTAAAAATGTAACTAAAGCTAATTTATTTACTGAAGTAAACAGGCTAATTCAGAAATCACTATTTTAAATTTTCTCTCATTTTATCTTTATAAAACTTTTTATCATGACTAACTCCCACCACTTCAATTCCTTCCTCTAGGGGAGAAAAAAAAAACAAAACCTATTCATTCTGTTAAAATTAATGAATTCTCATATTTGGGGGCTGCCCACCCATACTATTAGCTGTTGATGGATGGTAGCTTTGATAAACATGGTTTCTCTTACCAGCCCTTCACTTGGTTTGATGTTTGCCAGCTGAATCACTTCAAGGTGGGCAGACTGTGAAACTAGAGGATCTGATGACAGGGATATGATGTGGTCACAGACTCCAGAAAGAGTTTTACACTGAAAACAAACAAATAAAAAATTATGGTCAACACATGTTGTAAATAAATCACTTTTTTATTGTAATATCTTTTACAAGGAAAAAGAAAAAATAGAAGAAGGTACTTGGCATTTTATTTTATAATATCTGAATTAAAAAGATATTCAGGTTAAGAAATACACACACACAAAACACATCTATGTCTAAACTATAAATATAAGAAAGTGAAGTCGCTCAGTCGTATCCGACTCTTTGCGACCCTGTGGGATTCTCCAGGCAAGAATACTGGGGTGGGTTGCCACTTTCTTCTCCAGGGGATCTTCCAGACCCAGGGATTGAACCCAGGTCTCCCGCATTGCAGGCAGACCCTTTAACCTCTGAGCCACCAGAGCAGACCCCAATAAATATAAGAACTACACATCAAAATTGGAAGATCTCCTGGAGAAGGAAATGGCAACCCACTCCAGTATTCTTGCTTGGAGAATCGCATGGACAGGGAAGCCAGGTGGGCTACAGTCCATGGGA